>NC_068426.1:29068501-29230531 GCF_023373465.1 Oncorhynchus keta
AGACTCTCTCAACCACCCACTCCCCACTCACCCTCTGTCCTTTAGTGCAGACTCTCTCAACCACCCACTCCCCACTCACCCTCTGTCCTTTAGTGCAGACTCTCTCAACCACCCACTCCCTCACTCACCCTCTGTCCTTTAGTGCAGACTCTCTCAACCACCCCCACTCCCTCTGTCCTTTAGTGCAGACTCTCTCAACCACCCACTCCCCCACTCTCTGTCCTTTAGTGCAGACTCTCTCAACCACCCACTCCCCCACTCACCCTCTGTCCTTTAGTGCCCTCTGTCCTTTAGTGCAGACTCTCTCAACCACCCACTCCCCCACTCTCTGTCCTTTACAGACTCCACCACTCTGTCCTTTAGTGCAGACTCTCTCTCAACCACCCACTCCCCCAACCTGTCCCCACCACCCACTCCCCCACTCACCCTCTGTCCTTTAGTGCAGACTCTCTCAACCACCCACTCCCCCACTCACCCTCTGTCCTTTAGTGCAGACTCTCTCAACCACCCACTCCCCCACTCACCCTCTGTCCTTTAGTGCAGACTCTCTCAACCACCCACTCACCCTCTGTCCTTTACAGACTCCACCCTCTGTCCTTTAGTGCAGACTCTCTCAACCACCCACTCCCCCACTCCCTCTGTCCTTTAGTGCCCTCTGTCCTTTAGTGCAGACTCTCTCAACCACCCACTCCCCCACTCACCCTCTGTCCTTTAGTGCAGACTCTCTCAACCACCCACTCCCCCACTCACCCTCTGTCCTTTAGTGCACACTCTCTCAACCACCCACTCCCCACTCACCCTCTGTCCTTTAGTGCAGACTCTCTCAACCACCCACTCCCCTCACCCTCTGTCCTTTACCCTCTGTCCTTTAGTGCAGACTCTCTCAACCACCCACTCCCCCACCCACCCTCTGTCCTTTAGTGCAGACTCTCTCAACCACCCACTCCCCCACTCACCCTCTGTCCTTTAGTGCAGACTCTCTCAACCACCCACTCCCCCACTCACCCTCTGTCCTTTAGTGCAGACTCTCTCAACCACCCACTCCCCCACTCACCCTCTGTCCTTTAGTGCAGACTCTCTCAACCACCCACTCTGTCCTTTAGTGCAGACTCTCTCACCACCCACTCACCCTCTGTCCTTTAGTGCAGACTCTCTCAACCACCCACTCCCCACTCACCCTCTGTCCTTTAGTGCAGACTCTCTCAACCACCCACCCCCCTCCCCTGTCCTTTAGTGCAGACTCTCTCAACCACCCACTCCTCTGTCACTCACCACCCACTCTCTGTCCTTTAGTGCAGACTCTCTCAACCACTCTCAACCACCCACTCTCTCAACCACTCACCCTCTGTCCTTTAGTGCAGACTCTCTCAACCACCCACTCCCCCCCACTCACCCTCTGTCCTTTAGTGCAGACCACCCACTCCCCACTCTCTGTCCTTTAGTGCAGACTCTCTCAACCACCCACTCCCCCACTCACCCTCTGTCCTTTAGTGCAGACTCTCTCAACCACCCACTCCCCCACTCACCCTCTGTCCTTTAGTGCAGACTCTCTCAACCACCCACTCCCCACTCACCCTCTGTCCTTTAGTGCAGACTCTCTCAACCACCCACTCCCCCACTCACCCTCTGTCCTTTAGTGCAGACTCTCTCAACCACCCACTCCCTCACTCACCCTCTGTCCTTTAGTGCAGACTCTCTCAACCACCCACTCCCTCACTCACCCTCTGTCCTTTAGTGCAGACTCTCTCAACCACCCACTCCCTCACTCACCCTCTGTCCTTTAGTGCAGACTCTCTCAACCACCCACTCCCCACTCACCCTCTGTCCTTTAGTGCAGACTCTCTCAACCACCCACTCCCCCACTCACCCTCTGTCCTTTAGTGCAGACTCTCTCAACCACCCACTCCCCACTCACCCTCTGTCCTTTAGTGCAGACTCTCTCAACCACCCACTCCCTCACTCACCCTCTGTCCTTTAGTGCAGACTCTCTCAACCACCCACTCCCCCACTCACCCTCTGTCCTTTAGTGCAGACTCTCTCAACCACCCACTCCCCCACTCACCCTCTGTCCTTTAGTGCAGACTGCATATCCGATGACGCTGGCTCCATTGGAGGTTCCGGTGGGTGAGAGGACAGGGGGCTTCCAGTGCACCTGCAGGACCCCTGGGGCCTGGCCACACTGCACCTGCACCTCCTGAGGGGGTAATGGGGGGCCTGGAGGGGGGATGAAATAATAGATACTGTCTACACAGGTTTTACACACACAAACAGGGAGGGAGTGGGGGTGAGTGTAGCATTCATAAGACACCAAGTGCTGTTAACTTGTTGAATCCCATCTCCCTCTGTTGTGAACTATATGATTGTGACATGTCTATGATCCACAAAGCAGTTCCCTTTCCCAATGTTGGTTGTATACACCAATTAAATCACAATTTAATGGTCATGCAATATCTGGTCAAATTTGAGTGGATTGTTTTGAGAGTGAATCCCAAATGCATGAAACATCAAACTCTTTGTAATGACACCCAAACAGATAAAAGTGCATTTATCGATATAGCATTTATAAGCTAAGCTTTTTGGAATATAGGTGTATTTAACGATATAGCATTTATAAGCTAAGCTATTTTGAATGTTTTATGTGAAGCATTGCCCTGTTGCTTACCATGTATTGTATGATGCAAATATTGAAAGTGGAAGGCACAAAGGGAGGCCCAAGGCCACCTGAAAGCATGAGTGTGTGTGTGTTAGTGTGTATACATGTGTGCATGTTTGTGTGTGTGGGCGTGTGTGTGTGCATGGGTCTGTGTGGCCGACTGTCTATGTAGTCTGTCTATGTGTATCTGTCAATGTTTGTGTCTGTGTGTGTCTTATATGTGAGAGGCGTCAGTGTGAGTTGAATGAGTCCAGCCTGTTCTCTCCTGGTTCACTGGGTACGTCACAGTGATGTCACAGCTCAGGCAGGGGGAAATGCACACGGATACTGATGTGGTCATCTCAGTTAAGGATCGAGTGGGAGGGAGTTACTTCGGCAGCTTTAGGCTTGTGTCCCAAATGTCACCATATTCCCTGTATAGTCTACTACTTTTGACCAGGGCTCTGGTTAAAACTAGTGTACTATATAGGCAATAGTTGGCTATTTGGGACGTACCTTAATTTATTATGTATATTAGCATCAAGCCAATGGCAGGGAAAAGCTGAGGAAGTTACTCATGATCATTTGTTAGGTTTTAAAGTGCTGTTAGCTTGTTTTCATTCAATGTGTCAGTTACCCATGCCAATCAAAAACTACTTCCTACTTTTCCCATAAACAAACTGGTCTTCCTTCTGACCTGATCTGGAATATGGTCCAGGACCTGGACAAAACATAACAGACATACATGGCACGGGTAAAGACATGAGTTATCTATCTATCTTAATGGTCTATATATTTTTTTATTTAATTTTACCTTTATTTTACTAGGCAAGTCAGTTAAGAACAAATTCTTAAGTCCAATGGACTTTTATCCAACCTTTCCCTAACACATTATAGATGTCAGAAAAACAATGTATTGGACAAAATAATATATAACATATGTTGGACAAAATAAATAGTTAGACTTAAGAAGAACCAAGCCTCACCAGCAGCTTGTGTGCAGAACTCCACAGCAGTCTCCTTCTTCTCCCTCTGCTCCATGAGCAGTTGCCATGGCACCTGGTGTGGCCGGGCCACCACCCTCACCTTGTACACCGTCATGGCCTTGAGGTTGACGAAGCGCAGCCTGTACCTCCCCGGACGCACCACCGCATGCTCCGCCCCATCCAGGAACACCGTGTGCCCATAGTTACTGTTGCTGGGCAACCAGGAGAGCTCGGCCGAGTCGCGCAGGATGTCGTCCACACGCAGGCCATATGGCGCGACCACCACGTTGGCTCCCACCATCAGGGTGCAGCGTAACTCGTCCGACAGTCCCCTGTCTGTCACACTCTGCACGGACACGCGGTGCGTATACGTGTCCAGATCAAGCTTCTCCAACAAAGACTTGGTCCTGCCCCCGTAGGGCACGCTGGCACGCACCTCACCATCCACCAGCACGTTGTAGCAGCTGATGTTTCCCCAGCCCAGAGTCACCATGGGGGGCTCCCAGGCCACAATGACGCTACGGGCCAACTGCTTGATTAGGGTGATCCTCCGGGGGTAAGGCACAATGTCATCAGACAGATCCTCTGGGTCCAGGGTCCCTGTGCCGTTGCTGCAGGGGCCCAGTGGGTTGGTGGAGCCCAGTAGCCCATCCTGAGGGGGCCCTCCATCGGCCCCCATGAGGCCCAGGGAGGTATTGTCCAGAGAGCCCAGGTCCTCCCCTGTGTCCCCTGGCTGGATGGATGGTTTCTCCTTGTCTTGGACAAACTCCACAAAGTTGGAGGGGACCAGTCCTCGCTGGCCATCCAGCAGCTCCCCTGGAGCACACAAAGACAGAGACAGAAAGAGATGCTTACTTTATTATCAACAAAATTCAAACTCACAACCCTATGTCTTCAAATTCCTCTATTAATCTCATCCCAAAACATACAGTATATTCCAAGTAATTAAATGAAAAAGTACCTTTAGAATGTATAGAGGAATGTCTAATATATTTATATGGCAACGAGGTATGTAAAGACGAGATCAAAAGAGTAAAGCAGAATATGGACATTTCAATTGTCAGCAACATGTAATATCACTCAGGATTAGCTGGCTGTGGAGATTTTATTGAGTGATTATTCAGGCAGACACAGTAACACCTTCCAGGAACCCTGTTCTGTTCTGATACACCTCAGACTGAAGGTAAAGACACCAGTCTCGCACGGCTGTCTCAGGGGGAATCTATGGAACGCTCAAGCCTTTAATGATGCCTGCTGCAAATGTTACCATCAGCTAAAAATAGACCATGAGTACTACTGTGAGTGTGAGTACTACTGGTGTGGAAAGAGAAACTCTGTGGTGCCCGTCCCCAAGGTTGGGACAGTTCTCTTGAATCAAACAGAGAAGGTAAGGATATGATGTCATCAATTTCTCCAGGAAGTACAGGGGGTGAAAAAAACTATTCCTGCACAATGGAGAGGGTGTGTATGAAATCGCACCCAGTTCATTATAGTGACCACCAACCTCTTTCACTCATCAGTACTGTACTTGCTTTTCCTCTATCTCGTAATTCCAGTCAGTACATTTGTGAGGCTGGGAGGCCCTAGATGGCTCTCCATCTGCAGGGGAATATGTCTGTGATTAATCAGAGCCCTGTTGCCGGATTAGCCTTCTAGCTACGGGGATCAGGCTGCATCTTGACAACAGCTTGGTCTGAGCCCCAGTATCCCTGTGGTAAATACAAACATCATCCATCTCCAAACAGCCAGGCAGGGCAGGAGCTAGGCTAACACTAGGCAATCTCACCCACCACCAACAATGGCAGCTAGTGATGACTCACCAGAGCTGCTGAAGCAGGCTGAAGTCTGGGCCAGGGATGCTAGGAGGATTAGCGTAGCCATGGATTGAAAAGCCTTCATAATGCTAATGAGATTGCATATGTTGCTACTGATGCTAGTGGTGAAGTGTGTAGTAACCCTGGATTCCCTCTCACCTTCGTAGAAGCCGTCGTCATCCATTGTGCCGTACACATACAGGTACTTCCCAGCCACCAGGGGGAGCTCTGCCTCTGGGTGCTCATTAGGCCCATCATAAGGGTTGTAACTACACAACAAGAGAGATTGGAGGGTTCAACATACAGTACCAGTCAAAGTTTGAACAAACCAACTCATTCTAGAGTTTTTCTTAATTTTACTATTTTCTACATTGTACAATAATAGTGAAGACATCAAAACTATGAAATAACACATATGAAATCATGTAATAACCAAAAAAGTGTTAAACAAATGAAAACATATGTTATATTTGAGATTCTTCACAGTAGCCACCCTTTGCCTTGATGACAGCTTTGCACACTTGGCATTCTCTCAACCAGCATCACCTAGAATTCATTTAAATTAAAAGGTGTGCCTCGTTAAAAGTTAATTTGTGGAATTTATTTCCTTCTTAATTCGTTTGAGCCAATCAGTTGTGTTGTGAAAAGGTAGGGGTGGTATACAGAAGATAGCCCTATTTGGTAAAAGACCAAGTCCATATTATGGCAAGAACAGCTCAAATGAGCAAAGAGAAACAACAGTCCATCATTACTTGAAGACATGAAGGTCAGTCAATGCGGAACATTTCAGAACTTTGAAAGTTTCTTCAAGTGCAGTCACAAAAACCATCAAGCGCTATTATGAAACTGGCTCTCATGAGGACCGCCACAGGAAAGGAAGATCCAGAGTTATCTCTGCTGTAGATGATAGCTAACTGCACCTCAGATTGACCTGTTCACCGGATTGAGATGGATCAGGTTGATTTGGACTGCAGATTGAAGCAAAAGCAGCCAACAGCTGCTCAACATATGTGGGAACTCCTTCAAGACTGTTGGAAAAGCATTCCAAGTGAAGCTGGTTGAGAGAATGCCAAGAGTGTGCAAAGCTGTCATCAAGGCAAAAGGTGGCTACTTTGAAGAATCTAAAATCTAATCTTGTTTAAAACCTCTTAAGGAAGCTGCAAATGTTTATTTTTGTTAAAAATCGCGCAACATTTCGGCGCCCTGCTACTCATGCCAGGAATATAGTATATGCATATGATTAGTATGTGTGGATAGAAAACACTCAGACGTTTCTAAAACTGGTTACATCACGGCTGTGACTATAACAGAACGTGCGTTTCATCGAAAAGTGCAGGAAAATCTGATCACTGAAAATGGAAAAATATATCCATGCGCAACTTCAACCAATTGTTAAAAGTGACCCCCATTAAATGGAGCCGAGGTTGCAATACCTACAGCTTCCACACGATGTTAACAGTCTTGTCATTTGCCTACTATTTTTTTCTTGGTCAAACAGACACAGGGCAGAGCAGTTCTTCGAATATTTTGGTTGAGATTTACCCGGACATTATTTCCAGACGCACAGCTATAGAATATAATTCGCCTCGTGATCAATTTGATCGCTTATTAACGTTTACTAATACCTAAAGTTGCATTACAAAAGTATTTCGAAGTGTTTTGTGAAAGTTTATCGTCGACTTTTTTAATAAAAAAAAAATTACTTTACGTTAAAAAACGCTATTTTTTTCATTGATCACACACTATTCATAGATCGATATCTAGGCTATATATGGACCGATTTAATCTAAAAAAAAGACCCAATAGTGATTATGGGACATATAGGAGTGCCAACAAAGAAGATGGTCAAAGGTAATGAATGTTTTAGATTTTATTTGTGCGGTTTGTGTAGCGCCGACTATGCTAATTATTTTGTTTACGTCCCCGGCGGGTCTTTTGGGGTGTTACATGCTATCAGATAATAGCTTCTCATGCTTTCGCCGAAAAGCATTTTACAAATCTGACTTGGTGGATAGATTCACAATGAGTGTAGCTTTAATTCACTACCTTGAATGTGTATTCTAATGAAAGTTTAATGACAGTTTGAGTTTTATCAAAAACTATAGGTGGCGCTCTGAAACTCCGCTGAGTGATGTTCCTGCCAGGGAACTGTATTCTGCTACATCCTTAAGAAGTTTAACACTTTTTTGGTTACTACGTGATTTCATGTGTTATTTCATGGTTTGGGGTGTCTTCACTATTTTCTACAATGTAGAAAATAGTACGTATAAAGATAAACACTTCAATGAGTAGGTGTGTCAACTTTTGACTGTTACTGTAGATGTGCTCCTGACTACAATTTAAACTACAATATGTTTATGGAGAAAATAGTGCTTCTGATGTGCATGTGGAGTTGCTTAGTGATCTAGCACTGGTCTAGAATGTTATGTGTGGATTTGTGGCGCTGTTCGGTGTCAGCAAACTATACGTGATTCAGCTTTCCCAGGTGTTGTGTGACAGACCCACTGGTCTCACCTGTAGCGGGCAGTGCATAGACGGACTGTGCCAGTGTAGCGAGGCTTGGACCTGGGTGCACGACGGATCTCATCCTCCATCTTGGGAAACACACGGGCAGGGAAGCAATCACAGAGTTGCATCTAAATACCATAACTCTGATCCAATTCAAACCAATTCAAACACAATGGCTTTGCTTATGATCACAGCCACAGTGGAATGACTGATCTGACACAGAAAAACTTCCCAGCACTCGTATACTGTCTAGTTCTACTGTCTGACAATTGCCACAGGAGACTCATGTTGCTGTCTGGTGCTAAACCAATTGGTTTTACAGCTATTGCTCAGCTGATGGCTATCAAGTGCAAGTATACAGCTCGTCCATGAATAGCCCATCTCTTGAGCAATAGCACCCTTATGCTTTAGCAATGGGACTGTGTCTCTGTATGAGAAGAGACGAGAGCAGGACCCACCTCTGAGGGAGTCACCCGTCGCGGGCTGCTGGGGCAGCTCGTTGTCACAGTGGAGGGATTGACAGACAGCAGTTCCGGCCTGTCTCTGTCTCCGATCTGCAGTGGGCGGAGGAACTTGGATATCAGCCGAGTGTTTGCCGAGCTCTCATCGCCTGGGAAACATCGATTTCCACACCAAATAAAGAGCATCTGTCATTCCTTCTGCTCTCATTCATGGCACAGCTATTGATTTCCTGTTCAGGGGAGTACACAGCAAACACTCTTTATGGCCAGCACCTGGCTCTGCTCTCTGCCTGACACATCTGCAAGTAATTTCTTTGATGCTTAACACGCTCTACTCTCTGAAGACATAACTGACACGGAACGGAACTCTACCATCACAGAGTTCTAGCAGCCACACACCTACACAAAGCCATGCCTAGGTAATTTCCCATCTTAGACAAAAATATAACATTTGAATGGTTGGTGTTTGGATTTGGTTAATTATGCTACAGATGAGCTGTGTCATTGATCATGAATAAAGCGGCATTTCTTCCATTTCCTGTGATCCAAACTGGCCTTGAAGCCTGTTCTGCTGAGATGGACTGAAGAGAAAAGAGGTGCCTTACTGTGACTCACACCAGGCCGTTTAGTTGCCAACTTTCCCTCTCTTTCTCCCACTCTCCCAACCTCACCCCACAGGGTTCTGGCAAAGGTCATTGTTGTGACAACTAGATTAAACAACTGTCTCATTCAATTTTGAATTAATTAATTACCCAGGCATAATGACTGACATAGACTGTGCACATAGACTTTCAGAACTGTCTTTTGGTCTTGATTGATGAGATACACTGTTTGAATCAAATGCCAGACATGATGTATATACTTTTATTCTCTAGTAAGATAAGCACTTTTCTGCTTCATATCTATGTCGTCTGACACCATAATGTTCTCACAGTGGGCAGGGTTGGGAGTTGGGAGTGTTCACCTTTCCCTGCCTGGGCTGCCAGTCCGTTGAGGATTTGAGAGAGTTTATTTTCTGGGCGAAAGGGAACGTTGTGTTTGGAGAAAGGCTCAGTGCTGAGGATGTCTACAGTATCCGCCTCCAGACGGAAATCCTCCAGGTCCTTGGACAGCTGGCCAAACTGTTCAGTCTGTGACCTGCATTTCAGCTCCAGGTCGCGAACCTTGACCTTCCGTAAACAGGGATGTGTGGAGGAGAGAGAGATAGACACAAACGGTCAATGGAAGGAGGGTTTCTGTGCTCCTATGTAGCAAATCTTTAGAACAGGATATACTAAATTGCAATGCATGTTTTATGTTAATAACATGTTAGTAATATACCACTACATGGACATGAGTTAAATTAATCATTGGCTTAAATCCTTTACTGATGCTGCAGATCGCAAGCTGAACCAATTATGGCACGGGATCCCAAAAGAGCCATTTCTAGCTTAGAACAGCTCATTCATATCAAAAACACTGCCTGCCGAGTAATCAAAGGATCTGGAAGTAGAGGCTGTGCAACGCTGATACACTTTGATAACAAAGCCAAGCAGTGTGACGAGTTAAGAGGCTTATAAAAGTATGTACTTTAAAGACATTATCTAAGCAGCTCCGAGATTACATTTAGAGCCTTGAGTTAACAACCGTTGGGTTTTCTCTGAAGGCTACAAGACTGAAACACCATGGCCTGCACAGTAAGAGATAAGGCAAGCCAGGGTCCTAGTCACGAGGAAAGTTGGTTTCACCCAGCGATAAAACTAGAGAGTTAGAACACTTCAGAGTCAGAATACTTGAGATTCAGAACACTCAGCTGCAAGATGGGCTGAGATACAGAAACAGAGGATGAATGAACAGCCATCTGGGAGCCACTACTTTGGTCTGATTGGTTAAAAAAAGAAACAAGGAAATCAAATGTGCTTGGATCTTACAGGACATCTGGTATTCGTCCCAAATGGCACCATATTCCCTATACAGTGCCTTGCAAAAGTATTCACCCCCCTTGGCATTTTTCCTATTTTGTTGCATTACAACCTGCCATTTACATTTATTTTTATTTGGAGTTTGTGTAATAGACAGACACAAAATAGTGAAATGAAAAAAATAACTTGTTTCAAAAAATTATAAAAAATAAAAAACGGAAAAGTGGTGCTTGCATATCTATTCACCCCCTTTTCTATGAAGTCCCTAAAAAAGATCTGGTGCAACCAATTACCTTCATAAATCACATAATTAGTTAAATAAAGTCCACCTGTGTGGAATCTAAGTGTCACATGATCTGTCACGTGATCTCAGAATATATACACCTGCTTTGAAAGGCCCCAGAGTCTACAACACCACAAGCAAGGGGCACCACCAAGCAAGCGGCACCATGAAGACCAAGGAGCTCTCCAAACTGGTCAGGGACAAAGTTGTGGAGAAGTACAGATCAGGGTTGGGTTATAAAGAAATATCAGAAACTTAGAACAGCCTCCATTAAATCCATTATTAAAAAATGGAAAGAATATGAGACCACAACAAACCTGCCAAGAGAGGGCCGCCCACCAAAATTCATGGACCAGGACGAGAGGGCATTAATCAGAGAGGCAACAGGGAGAACAAAGATAACACTGAAGGAGCTGCAAAGCTCCACAGCAGAGATTAAGTATCTGTCCATAGGAACACTTTTATTAAGCCATACACTCTACAGAGTCGGGTTTACGGAAGAGTGGCAAGAAAAAAAGCCATTGCTTAAAGAAAAAAATAAGCAAACATGTTTGGTGTTCGTCAAAAGGCATGTGGGAGACTCCCCAAACATATGGAAGAATATACTCTGGTTAGATGAGACTAAAATGTAGCTTTTTGGCCATCAAGGAAAACGCTATGTCTGGCGCGAACCCAACACCTCTCATCTTCCGAGAATACCATCCCCATAGTGAAGCATGGTGGTGGCAGCATCATGCTGTTGGGATGTTTTTCATTGGCAGGGACTAGGAAACTGGTCAGAATTGAAGGAATGATGGATGCCAATAAATACAGGGAAATTCTTGAGGGAAACCTGTTTCAGTCTTCCAGAGATTTGAGACTGGGACAGAGGTTCACCTTCCAGCAATTACCCGAAGCATACTGCTAAAGCAACACTTGAGTGGTGTAAGGGGAAACATTTAAATGTCTTGGCCTAGTCAAAGCCCAGACCTCAATCCAATTGAGAATCTGTGGTATGACTTAAATATTGCTGTACACCAGCGGAACCCATCCAACTTGAAGGAGCTGGAGCAGTTTTGCCTTAAAGAATGAGCAAAAATCCCAGTGGCTAGATGTGCCAAGCTTATAGAGACAGACCCCAAGAGACTTGCAGCTGTAATTGCTACAAAAGGTGTCTCTACAAAGTATTGACTTTGGGGGGGGTGAATAGTTATGCACACCCAAGTTTTACTTTTTTTGTCTTATTTCTTGTTTGTTTCACCCCCAAAAGATATCTTGCATCTTCAAAGTGGTAGGCATGTTGTGTAAATCAAATGATACAACCCCCCAAAATACATTTTAATTCCAGGTTGTAAGGCAACATAATACTGTAGGAATAATGCCAAGGGGGGTGAATACTTTTGCAAGCCACTGTATAGTGGACTACTATAGAGCCCTATGGGCCCTGGTCATAAGTAGTGCACCATATAGGGCAGGGGTAATCAACTCTTACCCTATGAGGTCCGGAGCCTGCTGGTTTACTGTTCTACCTGATAATTAATTGCCACCACCTGGTGTCCCAGGTCTAAATCTGTCCCTGATTAGAGTGGAACAATTATATAAAATGCAGTGGAACTGGCTTGGAGGTCCAGAGTTGAGTTTGAGGGACATAGTGAATATGGTGTGATTTGGGACACAACCTTGGACTGGAGTACAGAGGCAAAAGAGGATATATAGTGTGATGCAGTACCAGCACTGGGCTCTCTTAATCTGATATCCTTCAATTGAATACGATATTAGTACATTTCATTGCCTAATTACCATACCTTTTATAACATATGCACTAATTTGAATTAGAGCCTGAGTGATTCACTGAGACTATTTAAAGGTTATAGGACAAATGTGACAATGGAGACGATGAACATTGGGGATTCTAGATGTTTCAGGGTAGGAAACATAAATACCTGCATTCTGTCCAAATGGTTCTGTTCAGACACAAAAGACACACATAGAAACACACAATGACATTGAACAAAGATGAAAGAAAACAAACACCCAAATCAAACTGTTACACCGTATGAGATCAATGCATACGTAATACAGTAATCCATGCAAAATCATGTAAATAAATGAGAAAAGAGAACCGTTACAAAACAAGTAAGAACGAGTCCCCCATGGGGAGCATCAAGTAACTTACAATAAATATAAAAAAGAAAATAAAAAACATCCAAAATCATAGCCAAGACAGTGTTGAGAACCAGAAATGATGGAAAGGAACAATACTCATGTCCCTAGATAATCTTAGTGTCATCTCCTCTCTAGGTTAACTCGTTTTAACGCAGTAACTGAGCATGCTATTGGAGATCTATGTGAACAGTGCCAGTGCTCCTAATGCATCTCCTCTACACTGTAGATATTTCATCATCTGGATGGTTGGGCTCTGAATTTTTTCTGTAAAAGAGGTTTCTCCAAGAGCCATTAGTGCCATGGCTGGTATGAGAGCTTCTAAGCCTGAGCAACGGCGATGTTGAGTGGTCCTAAAGGAGGGAGTTATGAGCAGGTTTTGCTGACCCAACTCTCTGTAAAAGTGTTCTATTCTCATTACAGCTAAAATCACCACTCAACGAATGCCTCAAAAAGCTATATATACTGAACAAAAATATAAATGCAACATGCAACAATTTCAAAGATTTTACTGATTTACAGTTCATAAAGGAAATCAGTCAAATAAAATAAATTCATTAGGCCCTAATCTATGGATTTCACATGACTGGGCAGGGGTGGAGCCATGGGTGGGCCTGGGACAGCACAGGCCCACCAACTTGGAAGCCATGCCCACCCACTGGGGTGCCAGGTCCAGCCAATCAGAATGAGTCCCCCTTCCAGACGATCTCACAGGGGAAGAAGCTAGATGTGGAAGTCTTGGGCTGGCGTGGTTACACGTGGTCTGTGGCTGTGAGGCCGGTTGGACGCCCCAGCAAATTCTCTATCACAACGTTGGAAGCAGCTTATGGTAGAGAAATGAACGTTCAATGCCAACAGCTCTGGTGGACATTCATACAGTCAGAATGCCAATCGCAAGCTCCCTCAAAACGTAAGACATCTGTGGCATTGTGTTGTGCGACAAAATTTCAAATGTTAAAGGGGCCTCTAATTGTCCCCAGCACAAGGTGCACCTGTGTAATGATCATGCCGTTTAATCAGCTTCTTGATATGCCTCACCTGTCAGGTGGATGGATTATCTTTGGGAATGGATACATGCTCACTAAGAGCGATATTAACAAATTTGTGCACAACATTTTTGAGAAATTAGCTTTTTGTGCATGTGGAAAATGCCTGGTACAATTCACGTTGCATTTAAAAAAAAAAATATTCAGTGTAAATGCAGTATGGAGTATGACCTGGGATGAACCAGGCTTACCTCAAAACTAGCTTTTCATGAAAGGCAATATGTATTTGGTGGAATTCAAACAACACAATGGAGGTATTTTTCATACAGTATGCATCAATCAATGTGTCTTGCATAGACAAACAAAACCACATATCAGTCAATTGACAGCCATTTTGAAAACAGCCACGGAAGCCATCCTCATTTTGCCCATCGGACCTCCATGTCCACTTACCTCTAACAGGTGGACCGCTCCCTCATGCTCTTTCTCAGCTTTAACCTGAGCCTGGAGAAAACACAAAAACACAGTCATATACTACAGACACAGTGAGCACTGCACAGTATCTCTCTGTCAGTGTTACATCAAACATACAAGTGGCATAGCTCTTGGTACACTGCAGACATACAGGTAACTGCCAAAGTAATGGGATCAGCATATTGAAAGTAAGTGTTACCACACAGGTGTGGTTCCTGAGTTAATTAAGCAATTAAACATCCTATCAAATAAAATAAAATGTTATTGGTCACATACACATGGTTAGCAGATGTTATTGCGAGTGTAGCGAAATGCTTGTGCTTCTAGTTCCGACAATGCAGTAATAACCAACGAGTAATCTAACCTAAAAATTCCACAACAAATACCTTATACACACAAGTGTAAAGGGATGAAGAATCTGTACATATAGATATATGGATGAGTGATGGTACAGAACGGCATAGGCAAGATGCAGTAGATGGTATTGAGTACAGTATATACATATGAGATGAGTAATGTAGGGTATGTAAACATATAAAAGTGGCATTGTTTAAAGTGTCTAGTGATACACGTATTACATAAAAATGGCAATATGCCGTAGATTGTATAGAGTACAGTATATACATATGAGACGAGTAATGTAGGGTATGTTAACATTATATTAAGGGGCTTTGTTTAAAGTGGCTTGTGATACATTTTTTACATAAATTTTTCCATTATTAAAGTGGCTGGAGTTGAGTCAGTATGTTGGCAGCAGCCACTCAATGTCTGATGGCCTTCAGATAGAAGCTGTTTTTCAGTCTCTCGGTCCCTGCTTTGATGCACCTGTACGGACCTCACCTTCTGGATGATAGCGGGGTGAACAGGCAGTGGCTCGGGTGGTTGTTGTCCTTGATGATCTTTATGGCCTTCCTGTGACATCGGGTGGTGTAGGTGTCCTGGAGGGTCAGGTAGTTTGCCCCCGGTGATGCGTTGTGCAGACCGCACTACCCTCTGGAGAGCCTTACGGTTGTGGGCGGAGCAGTTGCCACACTCGGCGGTGATACAGCCCGACAAGATGCTCTCGATTGTGCATCTGTAAAAGTTTGAGAGTGCTTTTGGTGACAAGCTGAATTTATTCAGCCTCCTGAGGTTGAAGAGGCGCTGCTGCGCTTTCTTCACCACACTGTCTGTGTGGGTGGACCAATTCAGTTTGTCCGTGATGTGTACGCCTAGGAACTTAAAACTTACTATCCTCTCCACTACTGTCCCGTCGATGTAGATAGGGGGGTGCTCCCTCTGCTGTTTCCTGAAGTCTACGATCATCTCCTTTGTTTTGTTGACGTTGAGTGTGAGGTTATTTTCCTGACACCACACTCCGAGGGCCCTCACCTCCTCCCTGTAGGCAGTCTCGTCGTTGGAGGAAGAGGCATGCATGGCCACGCAGTCGTGGGTGAACAGGGAGTACAGGAGGGGGCTCAGAACGCACCCTTGTGGGGCCCCAGTGTTGAGGATCAGCGGGGTGGAGATGCTGTTACCTACCCTCACCACCTGGGTGCGCCCCGTCAGGAAGTCCAGTACCCAGTTGCACAGGGCGGGGTCGAGACCCAGCTGAGCTGTAGTCGATGACTGCATTCAGTGTCCCTATCATGCTTAGGGTCATGTATAAAAATGCTGGGCAGGCCATTGCATTAATTTGACCATTATTTTGGCTACTATGGCTATGCTCCCCATAGGATGACAATTCCCCATCCACAGGGCATGAGCAGTCACTGAATGGTTTAATGAGCATGAATACAATGTAAACCATATGCCATGGCCGTCTCAGTCACCAGATTGCAACCCAATTGAGAGGGTTGATTCTATAGTGAATAGGAGACAGCGTTTTCCACCACCATCAACAAAACACCAAATTATAGAATTTCTCGTGGAAGAATGGTGTCACATTCCTCCAATAGAGTTCCAGACACTTGTAGAATCTATGCCAAGGTGCATTGAAGCTGTTCTGACTTGTGGTGGCGAAAGGCCCTATTAAGACACTTTATGTTGGTGTTTCAATTATTTTGGTAGTTACCTGTAGAATAGACTATCTGAGTTGAACAACAACTGATGTCAGCTCTGCACAGCATGAGGAGGAGAAGGCAGTTAATGCCTCACAGCTGAGGGCTATCTGAGGACCGGGGGAGACTGGGGGAGAACAAAGGGGGCGCGATGACTTCCAACACAAAAACCTGAAACTGAGGTGCATCAGAATAGCCTCATGAAATCAATCTGTTTCATCCAGATTGGCTTTGATATTGATAAGGACAAACTGCTGTTCTACTCCAATGAGATAATATCTGTGCAATTGCTAATTGAATGGAATCACAGCACAATAAATTAGGTTAAGGAGTAAACAGAAAAAGGAAGGACAAGGACTCAAACGAGCACGCTGAGGCAGATGCATACAAACACATGGATTGAAGCACAGATAGTCACGGATAGACGTGCAGACACAGAAGCTGACACACACTCTCTGCGTCTCTCTAAAGTGAAGTGCTCGGTTTAGGCTCAGGGGAGTCTGATCTGTGCTGTGCTGTGTTTGCAGTTTGCGCTAATTGCATGTCACGGCTCCTCTCTGAACAGAACACATACACACAGGAATTCACCCAGCTCTCTAGAGGCTCAGATTATTGCTGCCCATAGAGACAGACAATCACAGGAGACCACTGTTCTCTCCTCTCTGCACAGACCATACAAACGCTCCACACCGCGTGGCCGCGACCACCCTAACCTGGTGGTCCCAGCGCGTGACCCACGTGGAGTTCCAGGTCTCCGGTAGCCTCTGGAACTGCCAATCTGCGGCCAACAAGGCAGAGTTCATCTCAGCCTATGCCTCCCTCCAGTCCCTTGACTTCTTGGCACTGACGGAAACATGGATCACCACAGATAACACTGCTACTCCTACTGCTCTCTCCTCGTCCGCCCACGTGTTCTCGCACACCCCGAGAGCTTCTGGTCAGCGGGGTGGTGGCACCGGGATCCTCATCTCTCCCAAGTGGTCTTTCTCTCTTTCTCCCCCTTACCCATCTGTCTATTGCCTCCTTTGAATTCCATGCTGTCACAGTTACCAGCCCTTTCAAGCTTAACATCCTTATCATTTATCGCCCTCCAGGTTCCCTTGGAGAGTTCATCAATGAGCTTGATGCCTTGATAAGCTCCTTTCCTGAGGACGGCTCACCTCTCACAGTTCTGGGCGACTTTAACCTCCCCCCACGTCTACCTTTGACTCATTCCTCTCTGCCTCCTTCTTTCCACTCCTCTCCTCTTTTGACCTCACCCTCTCACCTTCCCCCTACTCACAAGGCAGGCAATACGCTTGACCTCATCTTTACTAGATGCTGTTCTTCCACTAACCTCATTGCAACTCCCCTCCAAGTCTCCGACCACTACCTTGTATCCTTTTCCCTCTCGCTCTCATCCAACACTTCCCACACTGCCCCTACTCGGATGGTATCGCGCCGTCCCAACCTTCGCTCTCTCTCCCCCGCTACTCTCTCCTCTTCCATCCTATCTTCTCTTCCCTCTGCTCAAACTTTCTCCAACCTATCTCCTGATTCTGCCTCCTCAACCCTCCTCTCCTCCCTTACTGCATCCTTTGACTCCCTATGTCCCCTATCCTCCAGGCCGGCTCGGTCCTCCCTCCCGCTCCGTGGCTCGACGACTCATTGCGAGCTCACAGAACAGGGCTCCGGGCAGCCGAGCGGAAATGGAGGAAAACTCGCCTCCCTGCGGACCTGGCATCCTTTCACTCCCTCCTCTCTACATTTTCCTCCTCTGTCTCTGCTGCTAAAGCCACTTTCTACCATTCTAAGTTCCAAGCATCTGCCTCTAACCCTAGGAAGCTCTTTGCCACCTTCTCCTCCCTCCTGAATCCTCCCCCTCCCTCCTCCCTCTCTGCAGATGACTTCGTCAACCATTTTGAAAAGAAGGTCGATGACATCCGATCCTCGTTTGCTAAGTCAAACGACACCGCTGGTTCTGCTCGCACTGCCCTACCCTATGCTCTGACCTCTTTCTCCCCTCTCTCCAGATGAAATCTCGCGTCTTGTGACGGCCGGCCGCCCAACAACCTGCCCGCTTGACCCTATCCCCTCCTCTCTTCTCCAGACCATTTCCGGAGACCTTCTCCCTTACCTCACCTCGCTCATCAACTCATCCCTGACCGCTGGCTACGTCCCTCCCGTCTTCAAGAGAGCGAGAGTTGCACCCTTCTGAAAAAACCTACACTCGATCCCTCCGATGTCAACAACTACAGACCAGTATCCCTTCTCTCTCTCTCCAAAACTCTTGAGCGTGCCGTCCTTGGCCAGCTCTACCGCTATCTCTCTCAGAATGACCTTCTTGATCCAAACCAGTCAGGTTTCAAGACTAGTCATTCAACTGAGACTGCTCTTCTCTGTATCACGGAGGCGCTCCGCACTGCTAAAGCTAACTCTCTCTCCTCTGCTCTCATCCTTCTAGACCTATCGGCTGCCTTCGATACTGTGAACCATCAGATCCTCCTCTCCACCCTCTCCGAGTTGGGCATCTCCGGCGCGGCCCACGCTTGGATTGCGTCCTACCTGACAGGTCGCTCCTACCAGGTGGCGTGGCGAGAATCTGTCTCCTCACCACGCGCTCTCACCACTGGTGTCCCCAGGGCTCTGTTCTAGGCCCTCTCTTATTCTCGCTATACACCAAGTCACTTGGCTCTGTCATAACCTCACATGGTCTCTCCTATCATTGCTATGCAGACGACACACAATTAATCTTCTCCTTTCCCCCTTCTGATGACCAGGTGGCGAATCGCATCTCTGCATGTCTGGCAGACATATCAGTGTGGATGACGGATCACCACCTCAAGCTGAACCTCAGCAAGACGGAGCTCCTCTTCCTCCCGGGGAAGGACTGCCCGTGATCTCGCCATCACGGCTGACAACTCCATTGTGTCCTCCTCCCAGAGCGCTAAGAACCTTGGCGTGATCCTGGACAACACCCTGACGTTCTCAACTAACATCAAGGCGGTGTCCCGTTCCTGTAGGTTCATGCTCTACAACATCCGCAGAGTACGACCCTGCCTCACACAGGAAGCGGCGCAGGTCCTAATCCAGGCACTTGTCATCTCCCGTCTTGATTACTGCAACTCGCTGTTGGCTGGGCTCCCTGCCTGTGCCATTAAACCCCTACAACTCATCCAGAACGCCGCAGCCCGTCTGGTGTTCAACCTTCCCAAGTTCTCTCACGTCCACCCCGCTCCTCCGCTCTCTCCACTGGCTTCCAGTTGAAGCTCGCATCCGCTACAAGACCATGGTGCTCGCCACGGAGCTGTGAGGGGAACGGCACCTCAGTACCTCCAGGCTCTGATCAGGCCCTACACCCAAACAAGGGCACTGCGTTCATCCACCTCTGGCCTGCTCGCCTCCCTACCACTGAGGAAGTACAGTTCCCGCTCAGCCCAGTCAAAACTGTTCGCTGCTCTGGCCCCCAATGGTGGAACAAACTCCCTCACGACGCCAGGACAGCGGAGTCAATCACCACCTTCCGGAGACACCTGAAACCCCACCTCTTCAAGGAATACCTAGGATAGGGTAAGTAAGGGTAGGTAATCCTTCTCCCCCCCCCAACAAGATTTAGATGCAAGTGGCTGTTCCACTGGTTGTCATAAGGTGTATGCACCAATTTGTAAGTCGCTCTGGATAAGAGCGTCTGCTAAATGACTTAAATGTAAATGTAAATTTATATGACCCCTTTTACTTTCTCATCAGTCTCACCAGGTCTAATGGTAGAATGTTTTTTAGTTTTTTTCATGGAGCATGAGTTAGTGTTTGGGGGGATCATTTCATGATAGTTGCACAATACTTGTCTCTCATAATCAAATCGAAGTTTATTTGTCACGTGCGCCGAATACAACCTTACAGTGAAATGCTTACTTACAGGCTCTAACTAATAATGGGAAAAAGGTATTAGGTGAACAATAGGTAAGTAGAGAAATAAAACAACAGTAAAAAGACAGTTGGAAATAACAGTAGTGAGGCTATATACTGATGCTGATTGAGGTAGTATGTGCATGTAGATATGGTTAAGGTGACATATATGATGAATATGCATATATCATGAACAGAGAGTAGCAGTAGCGTAAAAGAGGGGTTGGTGGGTGGTGGGGTCACAATGCAGATCACTTGGTTTGCTAATGTGTGGGAGCACTGGTTGGTCGGGCCAATTGAGATAGTATGTATATGAATGTATCGTTAAAGCTACTATGCATATATGATAAACAGAGAGTAGCAGCAGCGTAAAAGAGGGGTTGGAGGGAGCATACAATGCAAATAAACTGGGTATCCATTTGATTACCTGTTCAGGAGTCTTATGGCTGGGGGTAAAAACTGTTGAGAAGCCTATTTGTCCTAGACTTGGCACTCCGGTACCGCTTGCCATGGAGTGGTAGAGAGAACAGTCTATGACTGGGGTGGCTGGGGTCTTTGACAATTTTTAGGGCCTAGTGTAGAGGTCCTGGATGGCAGGAATCTTAGCCCCAGTGATGTACTGGGCCGTACGCACTACCCTCTGTAGTGCCTTGCGGTCGGAGGCCGAGCAATTGCCGTACCAGGCAGTGATGCAACCGGTTAGGATGCTCTCGATGTTGCAGCTGTAGAACCTTTTGAGGATCTCAGCAACCATGCCAAATCTTTTTAGTTTCCTGAGGGGAAATAGGCTTTGTCGTGCCCTCTTCACGACTGTCTTGGTGTGTTTGGACCATTCTAGTTTGTTGTTGATGTGGACACCAAGGAACTTGAAGCTCTCAACCTGCTCCACTACAGCCCCATCTCCTTAGTCTTGTTTACGTTGAGGGATATGTTGTTATTCTGGCACCACCTGACCAGATTTCTGACCTCCTCCCTTTAGGCTGTCACACTGTTACCATGATAACAGTGTGAGGTAACTGCTATTTTTTATTTAAATATTGCACTGCTGGTTAGGGTCTGTAAGAAAGCATTTCACTGTAAGGTCTACACTTGTTGTATTCGGCGCACGTGACAAATAAATGTTGATTTGATTTGATGTGTCTTGTGACCACTGTGGTCATACTGTGGTCATGGTGGTTGGAGTCTAGGACAGAGGCGAGGTGGGTTATTATGGGCTTACCCTTTGCAGAAGGTGAATCTCCTGCTGCTTGGTGGTGAGGACAGCCAGGGCCTGCTCATGCTCCTCTTCCAACTGCTGCCTCCTCTCTGCAGCCTCTCGCATATGCTGTGGAGAACAAGACACAACACAGTCAATACATGGTCAAATGCTCGGGAGACCACAATAATATCACAACATGTTTAATATGTGGTTATATACTACAACACAGTAAGTTCATGGTCATAGTGAGGTAACAATGACTTTAAAATCTCCAAATGGTTCATAGAATGATCACACAACAGTCCAAACATTTTTACAGGACCCGTAGCAGCTACACAATACATAAAAAGTACACAATACATAAAAAGTACACAATACATAAAAAGTACACATTACATAAAAAAATCTCTTTTTTCATTCAGTGTGTATAACATTTGTCTACCTGTATTGACTACGTCTAGTCCGACTCACTGATTTCTGTGATCCATCACACAGAGACACCAACACAAAACCCCCAAATTAGCTGAGTCATTATGACTGTATCTGCAGAGTTAAGAGCCGCTGCCACCGGTAGGAATTGGAGTTAGGGACATATTCTTGGAGTTTAAAAACATAAAGCAGCTATGGATTCTAATTACTGCACTGTGTGTGTGTGTGTGTGTGTGTGTGTGTGTGTGTGTGTGTGTGTGTGTGTGTGTGTGTGTGTGTGTGTGTGCGTGCGTGCGTGCGTGCGTGCGTGCGTGCGTGCGTGCGTGCGTGTGTGTGTGTGTGTGAGTGTGAGTAGGAGAGAGTGGGGGTGTTTGGGTACTGTGGTATTCTTTAATCAGCTTGGCTCATTAGACAGGTCAGAGTCTATGTTTGTAATTGTTGAGTGGTTTTTGGCAATACACTGTAAATGCATGTGTTCCAGAGTAGAGACTGAAGAGTGTTCCAGAGTAGAGACTAAAGAGTGTTCCAGAGTAGAGACTAAAGAGTGTTCCAGAGCAGAGACTAACGGATGTTCCAGAGAAGAGACAAAAGAGTGTTCCAGAGTAGAGACTAAAGAGTGTTCCAGAGTAGAGACTAACGAGTGTTCCAGAGTAGAGACTGAAGAGTGTTCCAGAGTAGAGACTAAAGAGTGTTCCAGAGTAGAGACTAAAGAGTGTTCCAGAGCAGAGACTAAAGAGTGTTCCAGAGTAGAGACTAAAGAGTGTTCCAGAGCAGAGACTAAAGAGTGTTCCAGAGTAGAGACTAAAGAGACTATGGTGATTTTAGGCTCGTGTGCGGCTGCTCGGCCATGGAGACCCATTTCATGAAGCTCCCGACGAGCAGTTCTTGTGCTGACGTTGCTTCCAGTAGCAGTTTGGAAATTGGTATTGAGTGTTGCAACCCAGGACAGATTTTTATGCGCTTTAAGCACTCGGCGGTCCCGTTCTATGAGCTTGTGTAGCCTACCACTTAGCTGAGCCGTTGTTGCTCCTAGCCGTTTCCACTTCACAATAACAGCACTTACAGTTGACTGGGGCAGCTCTAGCAGGGCAGAAATTTTACGTACTTACTTGTTGGAAAGGTGCCATCCTATGACAGTGCCACGTTGAAATTCAATGAGCACTTCAGAAAGGCAATTGTACTGCTAACATTTTCTACAGAGATTACATGGCTGTGTGCTTGGTTTTATAGACCTGTCAGCAACGGGTATAGCTGAAATAGTTGAATCCACTAATTTGAAGGTGTGCCCACACTCTTTTGTATATATAATGTAGATAAATAACTGATTTATCTATACTGATTTAACTAGTCTTTACTAGATGTTCTGCGGCTGACATCTGCCTCAACAAACAGTTGAATTGCCCCCTTCCAAGTCCCTGACAGTGAGAGATGCAACCTCAAAGTAGACTACTACTCAACTCGCCACCAGGCACCCATATGCTCTGCATACAGAACATCTCGCTGCCGCACTCACGGTAGCAGGAGGGCGAGGAATGGTATTTTCCAGCATTCAAGGGTTTGAGAAATTAGCTTGCTTGATGATCAAATCATTACACTAAAATAGTCACCAATCAAAAGGGCATTTTTCTCATAGGAGGGCATGTACCTCTGTCGGCGCCATGACAAGTTGGGGCAGCCGTGCTTCTAGCTCCTAAGCAACTATGCAATATTTTCTTTTATATGTGTTATTTCTTACATTTTTAGGCCAGAATTATTTTTGTGTTATTACATACAGCCGGGAATAACTTTTGGATATCAGAGCGGTGGTAACTCAGCATTACCAGCATTACCAGCATTAAGACCAGGAATATGACTTTCCCGAATTGGATCCCTTGTTTGTACCCCCCTGGGCAATTGAACTGATTCCAGCGGCTGATCCAAAACACCTTTGGCTGAGAAGAGTTATTCGGAGTGGACTTCTGGTCTGACTAAGGAGGCGCGCACAACACCCACTGCTTCCGAGTATATTACTCGCTAATGTTCAGTCTCTGGATAATAAAGTTTACGAGCTCAGGGCGAGGATCTCCTTCCAGAGAGACATCAGGGCTTGTAACATACTCTGTTTCAAGGAAACATAGTTCTCGTGATATATAGTCTGAGTTCGTTCATCGCACAGACAGGAATAATGATCTCTCAAACATTGGACCACTGCTACTCAGCTTTTCGAAATGCCTACAAGGCCCTCCCTTCTGCAAATCTGATCATGACTCCATATAGGCAGAAACTCAAACAGGAAGTACCCGTGCTACGAACTATTCAACGCTGGTCTGAACAATCAGAACCCATGCTTCAAGATTGTTTTGATCACGTGGACTGGGATATGTTCCGGGTAGCCTCTGAGAATAACATTCTCGAATACATGGAAACGGTGACTGAGTTTATCAGGAAATGTATAGAGATGTTGTACCACTGTGACTATTAAAACCTACCCAAACCAGAAACCGTGGATAGATGGCAGCATTCACGCAAAACTGAAAGTGCGAACCACCGCATTTAACCATGGCAAGGTGACTGGGAATATGGCCGGATACAAACAGTGTAGTTATTCCCTCTGTAAAATAATCAAACATGCAAAATGACAGTACAGAGACAAAGTGGAGTCGAAATTCAACTGCTCAGACACAAGATGTATGTGACAGGGTCTACAGACAATTACGGACTACAAAGGGAAAACCAGCCACCTTGTCGACGTCTTGCTTCCGGATAAGCTAAACACCATCTTCGCCCGCTTTGTGCCACCGACACGGCAAGCTATTAAAGACTGGGCTCTCCTTCTCTGTGGCTGACTTGAGTAAGACATTTAAGAGTGTTAACACTCGCAAGGCTGCCGGGCCAGACAGACCAGCTGGCTGGAGTGCTTATGGACATATTCAATTTCTCCCTATCCCAGTCTGCTGTCCACACATACTTCAAGAAGTCCACCATTGTTCCTATTCCTAAGAAAGCAAAGGTAACTGAACTAAATGACTATAGCCCCGTAGCACTCACTTCTGTCATCATAAAGTGCTGTTAGAGACTAGTCAAGGATCATATCACCTCTACTTTACCTGACACCCTCGACCCACTTCAATTTGCTTACCGTCCCAATAGATCCACAGACGATGCAATCGCCATTGCACTGCACACTGCCCTATCCCATCTGGACAAGAGGAATACCTAAGTAAGAACGCTGTTCATTGACTATAGCTCAGCATTCAACATCATAGTACTCTCCAAGCTCATAATTAAGCTTGGGGCCCTGGGTCTGAACCCCGCCCTGTGCAACTCGGTCCTGGTCTTCCTGACAGGCCACCCCCAGGTGGTGAAGGTAGGAAACAAGACCTCCACTTCACTGATCCTCAGCACAAGGGCCCCACAAGGGTGCGTTCTGAGCCCTCTCCTGTACTATCTGTTCACCCATGACTGCGTGGCCACGCATGCCTCCAACAACACAACAGTAGTAGACAGTAGATTACCAACAATGACAAGACAGCCTACAGAGAGGGGGTTAGGGCCCTGGGAGCGTGGTGCCAGGGAAATAACCTCTCACTCAACGTAAACAAAACAAAGGAGCTGATCGTGAACTTAAGGAAACAGGGAGCACCCCCCTATCCACATCAACGAGAGTGGAGAAGGTGGAAAGCTTCAAGTTCCTCGGCATACACATCACTGACAAACTGAAATGGTTCACCCACACAGACAGTGTGGTGAAGAAGGCACAACAGTGCCTTTTATACCTCAGGGGGCTGAAGAATTGTGTCTAAGCACCTAAAACCCTCACAAACCTTTAGAGATGCACAATTCGAGCATCCTGTCGGGATGTATCACCGCCTGGTATGGCAACTGCACTGCCCGCAATCGCAGGGCTCTCCAGAGAGTGGTGCAGTCTGCCTAACGCATCACCGGGGGCAAACTACCTTCCCTGCAGGACAGCTACAGCACCGTATACCACCCGAGCCACTGCCTGTTCACCCCGCTACCACCCAGAAGGTGAGGTGAGCACAGATGCATCAAAGCTGAGACCGAGAGACTGAAAAACAGCTTCTCTCTCAAGGCCATCAGACTGTTAAATAGCCATCACTAGCACCTTAGTGGCTGCAGCCCTATATACATAGACTTGAAATCACTGGCCGCTTTAATAATGGAACATAAGTCACTTTAACAATGTTTGCATATTTTGCATTACTCATCTCATATGTACAGTGCCTTGCGAAAGTATTCGGCCCCCTTGAACTTTGCGACCTTTTGCCACATTTCAGGCTTCAAACATAAAGATATAAAACTGTATTTTTTTGTGAAGAATCAACAACAAGTGGGACACTATCATGGAGTGGAACGACATTTATTGGATATTTTAAACTTTTTTAACAAATTAAATACTGAAAAATTGGGGCGTGCAAAATTATTCAGCCCCCTTAAGTTAATACTTTGTAGCGCCACCTTTTGCTGCGATTACAGCTGTAAGTCGCTTGGGGTATGTCTCTATCAGTTTTGCACAGCAGAGCGGCAGGGTAGCCTAGTGGTTAGAGCATTGGACTAGTAACCGGAAGGTTGCAAGTTCAAACCCCCGAGCTGACAAGGTACAAACCTGTCGTTCTGCCCCTGAACAGGCAGTTAACCCACTGTTCCTAGGCCGTCATTGAAAATAAGAATTTGTTCTTAACTGACTTGCCTAGTTAAATAAAGGTAAAATAACATTTAAAAAAAGACTGACATTTTTTCCCATTCCTCCTTGCAAAACAGCTCGAGCTCAGTGAGGTTGGATGGAGAGCATTTGTGAACAGCAGTTTTCAGTTCTTTCCACAGATTCTCGATTGGATTCAGGTCTGGACTTTGACTTGGTCATTCTAACACCTGGATATGTTTATTTTTGAACCATTCCATTGTAGATTTTGCTTTATGTTTTGGATCATTGTCTTGTTGGAAGACAAATCTCCGTCCCAGTCTTAGGTCTTTTGTAGACTCCATCAGGTTTTCTTCCAGAATGGTCCTGTATTTGGCTCCATCCATCTTCCCATCAATTTTAACCATCTTCCCTGTCCCTGCTGAAGAAAAGCAGGCCCAAACCATGATGCTGCCACCACCATGTTTGACAGTGGGGATGTTGTGTTCGGGGTGATGAGCTGTGTTGCTTTTACGCCAATGCTTTTTTGCATTGTTGCCAAAAAGTTCCATTTTGGTTTCATCTGACCAGAGCACCTTCTTCCACATGTTCGGTGTGTCTCCCAGGTGGCTTGTGGAAAACTTTAAACAACACTTTTTATGGATATCTTTAAGAAATGGCTTTCTTCTTGCCACTCTTCCATAAAGGCCAGATTTGTGCAATATACGACTGATTGTTTTCCTATGGACAGAGTCTCCCATCTCAGCTGTAGATCTCTGCAGTTCATCCAGAGTGATCATGGGCCTCTTGGCTGCATCTCTGATCAGTCTTCTCCTTGTATGAGCTGAAAGTTTAGAGGGACGGCCAGGTCTTGGTAGATTTGCAGTGGTCTGATACTCCTTCCATTTCAATATTATCGCTTGCACAGTGCTCCTTGGGATGTTTAAAGCTTGGGAAATCTTTTTGTATCCAAATCCGGCTTTAAACTTCTTCACAACAGTATCTCGGACCTGCCTGGTGTGTTCCTTGTTCTTCATGATGCTCTCTGCGCTTTTAACGGACCTCTGAGACTATCACAGTGCAGGTGCATTTATACGGAGACTTGATTACACACAGGTGGATTATATTTATCATCATTAGTCATTTAGGTCAACATTGGATCATTCAGAGATCCTCACTGAACTTCTGGAGAGAGTTTGCTGCACTGAAAGTAAAGGGGCTGAATAATTTTGCACGCCCAATTTTTCAGTTTTTGATTTTTTGAAATATCCAATAAATGTCGTTCCACTTCATGATTGTGTCCCACTTGTTGTTGATTATTCACAAAAAAATACAGTTTTATATCTTTATGTTTGAAGCCTGAAATGTGGCAAAAGGTCGCAAAGTTCAAGGGGGCCGAACACTTTCGCAAGGCACTGTCTATACAAATCAAATCAAATCAAATTGTATTTATATAGCCCATACATACATCAGCTGATATCTCAAAGTGCTGTACATAAACCCAGCCTGAAACCCCAAACAGCAAGCAATGCAGGTATACTGTATTCTATTCTATTCTACTGTATTTTAGTCTATGCCGCACCGACATTGCTCGTCCAAATATTTATATATTCTTAATTCCATTCCTTTACTTTAGAAATTGTGTGTATTGTGTGTATTGTTGTGAAATTGGTAGACTTATTAGATATTCACTGCACTTTCGGAGCTAGAAACACATGCATTGCGCTACACCCCCAATATCATCTGCTAAACATGTGTATGTGAACAATAACATTTGATTTGATCTGCTAGGCTCACTCTATCAGATGTGGTGGGGGTCATTCAAAAGCTCCAGAATGAACTGTCCTCTTGCTCTCCCACACAGCGATCAGACAATAGCCTACAGATTTTCATAATCGCAGTGATTGGTGTCGTCATTATCCCTGAAACATTGAGCACACTGGAAACGAAGGAGAATGCTCCACTTCGGGAAATCTTCTTTCTCCATTTTCAGAGTCTTTCTCTGCTTTCTCCATAATGTTCTCCAACATGCAATCTACCCATCTGTACAAATCAATAGGCAATGAGAAAGCAACACACACTTCTTTCATTTTTCAGGAGCAGGAGTCAATTTCCTCTTGATGGGTACATTTTTCCCTCAAACATATCCACTCCTTACAAACAGACAATCAATATGGAATGGAGGGAAGCAGTGATTTGTAATGAGAGCATTTTCACACTGCTATGAGACTACTGCTGATTGCTATTGGCAAATAAGAGTCTAATGAAAAAGTGTGTCCTGCAAAACAGATAACAAAGCTCATGACTTACACCAATTTTCTTCCAAGCTTTTATTGTAAAAACAATATGTATTCTATAACTCGAAGGACAGATTTTGTAGATAGATGCATTTGTCCAATCAGGTTTTCACAAAAGGTACAAGTGATATGGCCTTAACGTTAACGTTAACCTAAACCAATCAGATTGCAAAGAACTTATAGAACTGTGCCGCTGATGTTTAGTTCATATCTCATGATTGGCTGAGTTGGAGGAACAGTAGCAGTGAATTTAGGAGAGCTAGGATGGATTGATAGATGTTTGGATGGATGGATGGGTAGATGAATTCTCACCTTGAGGACCTGCTCGAGGTTCTCCAGTTTGCCTTGGAGCTGTTTCCTCTCCTCTTGAGCCAAGTCTCTCTCCTGACTCACAGTGCTATAGGTGTGTCTAAGTTGCTCATATTCTGACCTTACCTAGAGAAAAAGAAAATAAGGAAAGAGAGAAATCAAATCAGGGGAAGAGTGAATCAGAGAGATTAAATATACAGTATACGCATTTGGAGTGAGGGAAGAGAAAATTGGAGAAAACCAATTTTTCTTCTATTCCAACAATGTATCCTTCTTTTTAATTCATATCCATGTATTTCTGCAGTAACAGAGGCATGCAAAATTGATGAAGATTGGTCTTACACCATTACATGAATCAGAGTTTCATGGGGGGGGTTCACAAACTGAAGTAAAGTTAATCAGTCTATTTCCATAGTGAGTATGAAAGGTAGCTGCTGACTCAAAATCGGTGGCTTCATTTCATCATCAATCTGAATGCCTTGAAGGTGAGTTCAGTTGGGTTCTCTGGAGTTAGGCTGCATCTGAACAGAATCATTCCTCACCGCTTTCCAACCCCTTAAGTCACTAATTAATTACCACGACAGATTAGCTCATTGAAGGTAATTTGCAGACTCCACGAAATTGCACCACACAAGTTATTCATAATGTTGTACTTGTACACTGAAACAAATGATTTCAGCCAGACCTTCAAACAAATGAATCTATAATCATTGTTGATGGTGGGTAAAGTTTGTGACAAGATATTATTTTCTGATATAAAATCAAATCTACTGTATATCTCCCCATAATTCCATAATTCTGACAACTCCACTTAGATGTGATACAATTCTTTCTCTACACAGGGGTCAGTTAAAGGGGGAAATGAGAAAATGATAATGACAAAGACCAAACTGACTGGCTTAAATCACCCACAGAAACTAGTCCCTCGCCTTCCCTCCCATCAATCAGACTGTCCTGACAAGTTCCTCTCAGCACTCGTTTACTCTTTCCCTTTCCTGTCGTCCATCTGGGGCTCTCTGTCCCCCGCTGCATCGCCTCCCTCTGATACAGGAAGACTGCTCCACTCACACCTCCAATCGATCTCACATCGTCCGCTTTGAGAAATCGCCCCTTTGACGCGAGGGTTAGACAGAGGCGGTTATTTACTGAGTCTCAACAATCTCATTACATTAATACCCAGAGAGAGATAGAGCACCTTGGCTAGCGCCCAGCACTAACGCTAACTGCTCCTGTGATTACTGCCTCTGATGCTAACGCTAAGCATGCCCCCTCAGGTAGTAGCATCAGACCCACGCTCGGGCACTGGTACCTCCTGTCTTTCATCTCAAAGACCCGTCTTGGCCGGCGGAGAAAGACAGAGCTGGTTGGGGCAATAGGACGGAACCAAGAGCCAAGTTGTTCCCTTGACACGTGTTAAAACTGGTCCTCCGTAAGTGAGACTATTAGCGCTTGACGCCTCCCTCCACAGACCCTCCACAGATGGTCATTCACTCACAGTCAGTCAGTCAGTCACTCACTCACTCACTCACTCACTCACTCACTCACTCACTCACTCACTCACTCACTCAGTGTGTGTTTGTGTGTGCGTGCGTGCGTGCGTGCCAGACAGGAATGAGATAGATAGACACACTGGGAGGCTGGGGAGTGGTGCTCTCGATGTTTGTATCATCGAGTGCATTTATATGCACACTGTCATGATGTATGCCTGGGGGTAGGTTTATGACAGTCATAAATACCTCTTCCCCCCTTTTTCCTCTCTCTACCCTATTGATGTCGTGGCCGGCGGAGAAAGACAGCTCCTTTTTGTTGCACGAGGAGCTGGTTGGACGGAACCAAGAGCCAAGTTGTTCCCTTGACACGTGTTAAAACTGGTCCTCCGTAAGTGAGATTATTAGCGCTTGATGCCTCCCTCCACACACCCTCCACAGATGGTCATTCACTCACAGTCAGTCAGTCAGTCACCCACAGTCAGTCAGTCACTCACTCAGTGTGTGTGTGTGTGTGTGTGTGTGTGTGTGTGTGTGTGTGTGTGTGTGTGTGTGTGTGTGCGTGCGTGCGTGCGTGCGTGCGTGCGTGCGTGCGTGCCAGACAGGAATGAGATAGATAGACACACTGGGAGGCTGGGGAGTGGTGCTCTCGATGTTTGTGTCATCGAGTGCATTTATATGCACACTGTCATGATGTTGGCCTGGGGGTAGGTTTATGACAGTCATAAATACCTCTACCCCCTTTTTCCTCTCTCTACCCTATTGATGTGAAATTTCAAAACCCCTTGGTTTACATAGAGATTCTGGGAACATCAGAAGGTGGGGGGAAATGAACTATATTCTGGTAATCCGACCAATTGAACATATGCGGTAGTACTTAATGAATATGATGTCCGTTCGGTTGTCATCTGAGACATTCTCCTCAATGATAGGATGACATAAACTCTACAGTGGAAAGTCTACACATCCGAGTTATCGGATTCACATGGAATTGTTGTTCAATTTAAATGTTTGAATATACAATTATTGGTGAAGAGATTAAATGTAATTTTAGCTTCCAAATTAGAGATTTGGGTTTTCATAAGGTTAGGGCTCTGCTCAATCAGTGACCCGCCCCTGTGAAGGGACATACAACTTTTCAAACACGCCCTCCTCTCCCTTCCTATATAAAGCCTTGACGACAATGTAACCTCCAGTTCCAAGTACGTGAGGTCTGCAGCCTCTGCGTTAAAAGGACTAACATGTCAACTACAGAACTAAGCCAACCTCAGCGTGAGCTTTGGTTGTGAATGGTATGAACTTTGAACTCTTATTCACTACAGAAGTGATACCTCCTAGCAGTTGAGTTATTAACAGCAGCTGCAAACGCGGGCTAGGAAAGAACAGACAGATTAGCCGCTCTACCACACAACGACGTTACTACAACGTATCCAATTGACCAACAGAGACATTCTTCAAAGGACAAAGGACTCGGTTTGGCAACACGGCCTTCCATCTACCACCAACCTACCAAAGCGCAGCTCAGAGTAAATATTTATTGCATTTTCCTTTTCAAAATGGGTGGTAATTTTGAATGTATAAGATACTGTATTTACGATAGCACAGCTTCTCCCTTTGTCCCTCAGTCTTCCCTCTCTTTCACTCAAACCCAGCCCCTTTTCTTTTGTATAGCCAGCTGTCATATCTGTTCCGTTTTCCTTTGACGTAATTTGTAATCAAGGTATGATTCATTCTTTGTATATGTAATTCTGTGTGATTAGTTAGGTATTTAGTAAATAAATAATTAAACCCAATGTTGTATTGCTGATTCAACTTGTTAGCCAGGGTTCGTGAAGATATCCAAGAATTTACAACTTTCAGATGAGACTGAATTAAGGTGACGATTAATATGGACTGCTATTGATGTAAAATATTACTAGATCTTGAAGAGTTTATTCGGAAGATAACAGCTCCATAAATATAATTTTGTGGTGCCCCGGCTCTCTAGTTAATTACATTTACATGATTAGCTCAATCAGGTAATATTAATTACGGAGAAAGGATTTTATAGAATAGCATGTCATATCACTTCATCCGGCATAGCCAAAAACACAACAACACTAATAATTCAATATTAAACTGAGTACAGCAGTAAGGCCATACATCGCAATAGTCATGTAAACACTTTACTCTGCTTATCTTAATTGGCATAAGATCAAAATCAAAGTAAGCATACGACAATTAAAACCTGGCTTTCTGAGCAATCTTTTGAATTATTAGGACATGTAAACAGCTTAATCGGAATTCTAGCTGTGTATTTGATCTGCACATGTGCCAGCATCGGGTAGCGCAAGCCTCCATCTTACACGAGAGTGAAGTGATTTCAGAAAAACTGAAAGTACTGTATGCATGTTAGAAATAGTGTTCACGTACAAACTTTATATATCCGAACTCAGAATAAAATAGGCTTCGCAAAAATAACATGGTTGCTGTGGTAGAGCGTTTATTTTGATTGCCGATTTTCTACATTTATTTATACATAACAAAAATATAAATGCAACATGCAACAATTTTAAAGATTTTACTCAGTTAAAATTCATATATTTAAATCAGTCAACTGAAAGAAAATAATTGGGCCTAATCTATGGATTTCACATGACTGGGAATACAGATATGCATCTGTTGGTCACAGACACCTTAAAAAAAGGTAGGGGTGTGGATCAGAAAACCAACATTTGCCTCATGCAGCACAACAAATCTCCTTCACATAGAGTTCATCAGGCTGTTGATTGTGGCCTGTGGAAAGTTGTCCCACCTGGATATTGGCAGGAACAGGAACACGCTGTCATACACGTCGTACCAGAGCATCCCAAACTGCTCAATGGGCGTCTGTCTGTTGAGTATGTCTGGTCTGGTGAGTATGCAGGCCATGGATGAACTGAGCCATTTTCAGCTTCCATGAATTGTGTACAGATCCTTGTGGCCGTGCATTATCACGCAGAAACATGTTATGGGCCTCAGGATCTCGTCACAGTATCTCTGTGTATTCAAATTGCCATCGATAAAATGCAAATGTTTTGATTGTCTGTAGCTTAATGCCTACCCATATGATATGGTACACTCTGTTCACAACGTTGACATCAACAAACCACTCACCCACACAACGCCATACACGCTGTCTGCCATCTGCCCGGTACTGTTAAACCGGGATTCATCCGTGAAGAGCAGACTTCTCCAGGGTGCCAGTGGCCATCTAAGGTGAGCATTTGCCCAATGAAGTAGGTTACGATGCCGAACTGCAGTCAGGTCAAGACCCTGGTGGCGACGACGAGCGTGCAGATGAGCTTCCCTGAGAAGGTTTCTGACAGTTTGTTCAGAAATTCTTTGGTTGTACAAACCCACAGTTTCATCAGCTGTCCGGGTGGCTGGTATGGTATCGGATGATCCTGCAGGTGAAGAAGCTGGATTTGGAGGTCCTGGGCTGGCGTGGTTTCAGTTGCTCTGCGGTTATGAGGCCGGTTGAATGTACTGCAAAATTCTGAACATTGAATTATTTGGCAACAACTCTGGTGGACATTCCTTCAGTCATCATGACAATTGCACGCTTCCTAAAAACTTGAGACATCTGTGGCATTGTGTTGCGTGACCAAATTGCACATTTTATTGTGGCCATTTATTGTCCCCAGCACAAGGTGCATCTGTGTAATATCACGCTGTTTAATCAGCTTCTTGATAAGCCACACCTGTCAGCTATGTGATATGAGCATGGTCTCTCCACCTCCATTGGCAATGCACTTCAACTACAAAACTCTACAACATCCATACGGTAGCCTATCTGTTCCATGCTGCTGTGAATATCATCTATCACTGGCTAACACATGATGTTACGGCTAACAGATATCCCAGCATCCATGGTACACAATCCATGGTACACTCCTCATCTAATGTGTACAATTCCATTGAACCACGACAAGCATGATCTCTCCAAGGAGACAGGCAATGGAATTGTGCAAGGGGCTTTCAGTGGTTATCAATCTATTAGAGATGGATCCCAGATTCTATTAGTTAGTGAAATGCAGAGCCCCATCTGTGAGGGATACCACTGGGGCCCTGTGGCCCTGAAAGGTCAATATGATACAGTGGGGCAAAAAAGTATTTAGTCAGCCACCAATTGTGCAAGTTCTCCCACTTAAAAAGATGAGAGAGGCCTGCAATTTTCATCATAGGTACACTTCAACTATGACAGACAAAATGAGAAAAAAATCCAGAAAATCACATTGTAGGATTTTTTATGAATTTATTTGCAAATTATGGTGGAAAATAAGTATTTGGTCAATAACAAAAGTTTAGCTCAATACTTTGTTATATACCCTTTGTTGGCAATGACAGAGGTCAAACGTTTTCTGTAAGTCTTCACAAAGTTTTCACACACTGTTGCTGGTATTTTGGCCCATTCCTCCATGCAGATCTCCTCTAGAGCAGTGATGTTTTGGGGCTGTTGCTGGGGAATACGGACTTTCAACTCCCTCCAAAGATTTTCTATGGGGTTGAGATCTGGAGACTGGCTAGGCCACTCTAGGACCTTGAAATGCTTCTTACGAAACCACTCGTTGCCCGGGGGTGTGTTTGGGATCATTGTCATGCTGAAAGACCCAGCCACGTTTAATCTTGAATGCCCTTGCTGATGGAAGGAGGTTTTCACTCAAAATCTCATGATACATGGCCCCATTCATTCTTTCCTTTACACGGATCAGTCGTCCTGGTCACTTTGCAGAAAAACATCCCCAAAGCATGATGTTTCCACCCCCATGTGTCACAGTAGGTATGGTGTTCTTTGGATGCAACTCAGCGTTCTTTGTACTCCAAACACGACGAGTTTAGTTTTTACCAAAAAGTTATATTTTGGTTTCATCTGACCATATGACATTCTCCCAATCTTCTTCTGGATCATCCAAATGCTCTCCAGCAAACTTCAGACGGGCCTGGACATGTACTGGCTTAAGCAGGGGGACACGTCTGGCACTGCAGGATTTGAGTCCCTGGCGGTGTAGGCTTTGTTACTTTGGTCCCACCTCTCTGCAAGTCATTCACTAGGTCCCCCCGTGTGGTTCTGGGATTTTTGCTCACCGTTCTTGTGATCATTTTGACCCCACGGGGTGAGATCTTGCGTGGAGCCAAGATCGAGGGAGATTATCAGTGGTCTTGTATGTCTTCCATTTCCAAATAATTGCTCCCACAGTTGATTTCTTCAAACCAAGCTGTTTAACTATTGCAGATTCAGTCATCCCAGCCTGGTGCAGGTCTACAATTTTGTTTTTGGTGTCCTTTGACAGCTCTTTGGTCTTGGCCATAGTGGAGTTTGGAGTGTGACTGTTTGAGGTTGTGGACAGGTGTCTTTTATACTGATAACAAGTTCAAACAGGTGCCATTAATACAGGTAACGAGTGGAGGACAGAGGAGCCTCTTAAAGAAGAAGTTACAGGTCTGTGAGAGCCAGAAATCTTGCTTGTTTGTAGGTGACCAAATACTTATTTTCCACCATAATTTGCAAATAAATTCATTACAAATCCTACAATGTGATTTTCTGGATTTTTTTTCTCATTTTGTCTGTCATAGTTGAAGTGTACCTATGATGAAAATTACAGGCCTCTCTGATCTTTTTAAGTGGGAGAACTTGCACAATTGGTGGCTGACTAAACACTTTTTTGCCCCACTGTATACAGTTGAAGTCAGAAGTTTACATACACTTCGGTTGGAGTCAACTCGTTTTTCAACCACTCCACAAATGTCTTTTTATCAAACTATAGTTTTGGCATGTCAGTGCATGACAATGGTAATTTTTCCAACAACTGTTTACAGACAGATTATTTCACTGTATCACAATTCCAGTGGGTCAGAAGTTTACATACACTAAGTTGACTGTGCCTTTAAACAGCTTTGGAAATTCCAGAAAATTATGTCATGGCTTGAGAAGCTTCTGATAGGCTAATTGACATCATTTGAGTCAATTGGAGTTGTACCTGTGGATGTATTTCAAGGCCTACCTTCAAACTCAGTGCCTCTTTGCTTGACATCATGTAAAAATCAAAAGAAATTAGCCAAGACCTCAGAAAAAAATTGTAGATCTCCACAAGTCTGGTTCATCCTTGGGAGCAATTTCCAAACGCCTGAAGGTACCATGTTCATCTGTACAAACAATAGTACGCAAGTATAAACAACACGCAGCCGTCATACCGCTCAGGAAGGAGATGCGTTCTGTCTCCTAGAGATGAACGTACTTTGGTGTGAAACGTGCAAATCACTCCCAGAACAACAGCAAAGGACCTTGTGAAGATGCTGGAGGAAACCGGTATAAAAGTATCTATATCCACAGTAAAATGAGTCCTATATCGACATAACCTGAAAGGCCGCTTAGCAAGGAAGAAGCCACGGCTCCAAAACCGCAATAAAAAAGCCAGACTACTGTTTGCAAACTGCACATGGGGACAAAGATAGTATTTTTTGGAGAAATGTCTTCTGGTCTGATGAAACAAAAATATAACTTTTTGGCCATAATGACCATCATTATGTTTGGAGGAAAAAGGGGGAGGCTTGCAAGTCGAAGAACACCATCCCAACCGTGAAGCACGGGGGTGGCAGCATCATGTTGTGGGTATGATTTGCTGCAGGAGTGGTGCGCTTCACAAAATAGATGGCATCATGAGGTAGGGAAAATTATGTGGATGTATTGAAGCAACATCTCAAGACATCAGTCAGGAAGTTAAAGCTTGGTTGCAAATGGGTCTTCCAAATGGACAATGACCCCAAACATAGTTCCAAAGTTGTGGCAAAATGGCTTAAGGACAGAAAATATAGAACATAGAAAATATGTGGGCAGAACTGAAAAAGTGTGTGCGAGCAAGGAGGCCTACAAACCTGACTCAGTTACACCAGCTCTGTCAGGAGGAATGGGCCAAAATTATTGTGGGATGCTTGTGGAAGGCTACCCAAAATGTTTGACCTATGTTAAACAATTGAAAGGCAATGCTACCAAATACTAATTGAGTGTATGTAAACTTCTGGCCTACTGGGAATCTGATGAAAGCTGAAATGAATCATTCTCTACTATTATTCTGACATTTCACATTCTTAAAATTATGTGGTGATCCTAGCTGACCTAAGACAGGGGATTTTTACTTGGATTAAATGTCAGGAATTGTGAAAAACTGAGTGTAAATGTATTTGGCTAAGGTGTATGTAAACTTCCGACTTCAACTGTATGCCCATTGATCAAGAGAGTTTAGCACTGTGCTGGGCTGTGCTGTCGTGCAGTTGAGCCCTATGGTCCCTGGTCAAAAGTAGTGCACTATGTAGGGAACAGAGTGCCATTTGGTATGCATACTGAGAGTCTTACCTACCTGGTCATACTTGGATACCTTCAGGTTGTGGCTGGACAACTCAAGGTTCAGGCGATTTTTCTCCTGCAACGCATCCTGGAGCTTAGTTTTCTGCGGAGGGATAGAGAGAGGCAAAATATAGGCAGGAGAGAGAGAAAGAGGGTGGGGAGAAAGAGAATTAGTCTAAATGCGAGAGTACAGTCAATGGTGATATCGGTGTATTAAATCAAAAAGTAATAGTGTGTACAGTAGAGCTAATAGGCTACAATGCATTTTGTACGTTTACTCCATCTGCAAATGTGTATTGTTATACACCACATAGACATTCATCTCAGGTTGTCGTATCCAGGTCACAAACCGCCTTTGTTATCTAGACAACAGAATATACCGCTGCACACGTCACCTTCCATTCGGTGTGTGACCGACACCATTATCAGTGCCACCCTGAGATGTCCAAGGACCCAGCAGATAAATCAGCACCCTATGAGCCCTGGTCAAAGTAGTGCACTACATAGGGAATAGGGTACCATTTGGGACAACGATGTTGAGAGGCAGAGGTCTTCCCTCAGACAGACGTTTATGCTAAATCTCACACTGTGAAAGAGGTGTGAAGTGACTCTTGCTTTAATACAATTATGTAACAGGCTTAAGTCCTGAACACACAGAGAGAGAGAGAGAGAGAGAGAGAGAGAGAGAGAGAGAGAGAGAGAGAGAGAGAGAGAGAGAGAGAGAGAGAGAGAGAGAGCTGTGAGGGTAGATGCCAACTCTAGACCCAGGGTGGATGGAGGATTTGTGGGGAGGATAAAGCCTCAGCAGGCTCCCTATCGTCAAATTGTCTGCACATATGGAGGGACTCAATAAACAGCAGACTGCCACTGTGAGTGAGTAAGTGTGTGTGTGTGTGTGTGTGTGCTTGCATTTGTGTGTGTGTGTGTGTGTAGGTGGTAAGATGTCGATGACAACATGGAGACACAGAGGTGCAACACATTCTCCCCATCCCCTCTTCCTGCGGTGTACTCTACGGTGGCTCTGGAGACTCCTCTCCCTACAGGGATAATCCTGATGTCAGTGTACTTCAGGTGACAGCTCCACTTTGTACCTTAGCCCTAAGAGGACTAGACAAGGCCTTAGAGTCAACACCGCTGTCTGTCACACACAGCGAGAAAAGAGGGGGGCGAGAAGAGAAGACAGGGAAGGAAGGAGATAGACAGAGAGAGAATGTTCCTGGTCTGACCCCCCTCTTATGGGCATGACTGGGTACAGTTGCAGGCAGTGAAGTATCCTCCAACACCTCCTCCTATGAGTCAGAGATTCACAGCTTCACTCTCGTCACACGACCTGTCGACACAACCCTCTATTCCTAGCCTCTGGAAGGGATGGAAATGCTCCTTCATCCCTTTGAGGTGTACAGACTGAAAAATCTAAATCAAACACGGACAATAAAATACTTTCAAACCCACTCCACAAAGGACTAACAAATGACGACAAATGGAGCAACATGGTTAAAAAAAGACCAGGGTGCAAACGGAGCTGAAGAGCATTCATTTCCAGCAAGGAGCCGTGGTGTAGAAACACACAAACAGACAGACAGTGTCTGTGTGTCTAAAAATCCATATTTGCGTGCCAGCCTGCTGGGTGGAGGGTGGACAGAGCAGAAGAGAGAGAGAGCCCTCAACACTCCCAGTGACTAATTCACACTGACATCTCTGGCTGTTTTCCTCCATCCTCATCATCATCCCAATCCTTTAATTTAGCCTGTGGCACTGCATCTGCTCCGGACGCTCTGTCCAGTTCCCAGAACACAGGCCCAGAGAAAAATAGATCATAGTGTGTGGGGACTCTGTCTATAACCCAACGCACACTGTTCATATTATATCGAATGCACTGCATTGTTGTTTTGTATCCACACACTTACAATTATGAGCTACTGTCACTGTGCATCTGATTAAAATTAGGGTTCATCTCTGTCAGTAGGAGCTGATTAGAGAGCAAACACGTTATGGCTCAAGGCTACAAGACTACTCTTCTCTCCTCTGTATCCAGCAGTATCTTCATGTCAAGGTAGTGTCTCATTTTAAAGTACTAAGTCAATGTTTAAAACACACAGAGAGAAACACCTGTATACACACGTTCTCTCTCTCTCTCTCTCTCTCTCTCTCTCTCTCTCTCTCTCACCACGAGTGATCGTTCTCGCTCTCGCTCAGAACACCAAGGTAAATCTGTCTAAATGACTATCACCCCATAGCACTCACATCTGCAGCCATGAAATGCTTTGAAAGGCTGGTCATGGTTCACATCAACACAATCATCCCAAACACCCTGGACCCACTTCAATTCGCATACCGCCTCAACAGATCCACGGATGACACAATCTATATTGCACTCTACACTACACTTTTCTACCCGTATAAGAGGAACACCTATGTTATAATGCTGTTCATTGACTACAGCTCAGCATTTAACAGCATATTGCCCTCAAAGCTCATCCTTAAGCTCGGGACCCGGGGACTGAACGACTCCCTCTGCAACTGGATCCTGGACTTCCTGACGGGCTGCCCGTAGGTGGTGAGGGTAGGCAACTACACATCCGCCACCTGATTGCATGATCACTGACGACGATGAGACAGCCTATAGGGAGGAGGTCTGTTACCTGGCAGTGTGGTGCCAAGACAACAATCTTTCCCTCAACATTAGCAAGATAAAGGAGCTGATTGTGGACTACAGGAAACGGAGCACTGTAGTGGAGCAGGTGTCCACATCACTAAAGAATTAACATGGTCCACACATACCGACACAGCCGTGAAGAAGGCATGACAATGCCTCTTCCCCCTCAGGAGGCTGAAAAGACTTGGCATAGGCCCTCAGATGTTACCCCTTCAGCAGGTCAGGGTAACATCACTGCTTTGGCAGCTGGCAGCTACAGTGATGTCATCATCACCGTCTTCTGCTATTTTACCAGATATTAAAGACAATGACTAGGCATCCAATCACTCCAAACAATGACAGAAACCAGGCATAATGAACGTCTCCTAGGCCTATACACTCCAGTCTACCAATCCCATCTTATTGAATCACTAGCATTGTCTTGGTGAGAGTGTAGTGTTAATGTATATAACGTGGTTGGTTTATCTACAGCTATTTACCTAAATGTCTTAGACAGACAGTACGTAGTGTACATTATGTGTGTGTTTGTGTTTCTTCAGACTAAATTCAATCCTGTGGACCCCGTGGTTTCCCGCTGGTCCCTTTAAACTCCCGGGAGGATTTCCTAGGTTAATGAGACGACATGCAGCTTTGTTCCCGGGAACTGTAGGGAGACCCTCAGTGCCTCTACTAGGTGGCCTCCATACTGTCTCTTTGATTGGATTAGTGGCAGGCAGGTCACACTGGGATACATGGCAGTGTTGGAGCTATTCCATAGCACTCATCAGGGGCATCAGAGTTCATGTAGAACAAAAGCAGAAGATATCCTTATAGAGGGCACTGCAGTATTTGCTGAACCATGTTTTAACGTGTCAAGTCCAACACACGACTTAGGATAAAGCTATATATTGGGCATGCATTCTAAGTGGTACGCTAGTTTGCATGTTGGAACGCAGCCCATCTTTCGTAACTCTGGCCCCCATTTCCTCCAGTCACACCCCCACTCTGTGTTAGTCCAGTGTGATGTAGATGATGTAGGACAGCGAAAGGGCAAAGGGAACGTGACATGGCCCATAACCTTAATAGAAGGATCAGTTGTTTGTTCAGCACCATCAGGTCTGGAAGATTCAGAACCTCCCAGCCAGCTCTCAGCAGCAGTGAGGGAGGCCATGTGCCTACAGTCATACTATGATAGGACTTTCAGCTGATTCTACTTAACAATGTTCCTCTCACCTCTCCCTGTTGGCTCTCTACAGGTCACTCATTCATAAAACACAAGTGAGTGGGGCTAATCCAGTGTTTTGGTGTGTGTGTGTATGTGCTCTGTGTGTACGCGCGCCATGAGTGTGTATGTGCTCTGTTTGTGTGTCAGTAGTAGCAGGCCTACAGGCCATCTCTAAAACAGTGCCAGGTTGAAACAAGGACTGTGCTGCCAAGACAGCTGGCTCAGTGTACAGCAGAAAGAAGATCTGCACTGTGAGCAGTGCACACTGGATATGTTTGGGTTGCATAACCAGCAGCTTTTGGGAGGAGCTGCCTCTAAGCTCTGGTCCCGGGTCAGTTTCTACAACCTCAGTCTTAACTTATAAGGATTTAAACAACAAGACCCGGTCTTGTGTTAAAGGGCAACTTCTATTTCAGCCAACATCTTCCCTCAAATCTCTATGGTTGCATCCCAAATGGCATCCTATTCCTTATAGTTCACTACTTTTGGCCATGGTCCCTGGTCAAAAGTAACGCAGTATAAAGGGAATATGTCACAATCGTTGGAATAAAAGGACCAAGGCGCAGCGTGCGTAGAGTTCCACATTTTTATTAAATGAAACTCACAAAAACAAATTGCCGTCGTCGCTGTCCTCCCTTCTCTTCTTGCGTCTATTTCCATGGCAGGCTTTCGTATCTTGCCAAGACTTCCTCCCAAATCCAGGATATTCTCTCCTCGACCTCCTCCAAAGACCAGGAGTCCATATCCTCCCAGGCACGCTGCTTGGTCCAGTTGTGGTGGGATCTTCTGTCACGATCATTGGAATAAATGGACCAAGGTACAGCGTGTGTAGAGTTCCACATGTTTATTGAATGAAACAATAAAGAGTAACGAAATGTGAAGCAAATGCAGTGCTCACAGGCACTACACAAAAACAAGATCCCACAAAAACCCAGTGGGAAAAGGCTGTCTAAATATGATCCCCAGAGACAATGATAGACAGCTGCCTCTGATTGGGAACCATACCAGGCCAAGATAGAAATACAAAAAATAGAGTATCCACCCTAGTCACACCCCGACCTAACCAAATAGAGAAATAAAAAGGCTCTCTATGGTCAGGGCGTGACAGAATAGACCAGTGTCACGTAGGACGCAGATTATTGCTAGTGCACTCTCGCTCTTCTGACATGCCTAGGGTGTGTGCTATCTCTCTCCTGTGCTGTCTGAAGTGTGTATATTTTTGGACTCTTTGATATACATTCCATAATACATGCCACCTATCATTGTCATCAGGACTACCTGGCCTGATGACTCCTTGCTGTCCTCAGTCCACCTGGTCAAGCTGCTGCTCCAGTTTCAACTGTTCTGCCTGCGGCTATGGAACCTTGACCTGTTCACCGGACGTGCTACCTGTCCCAGACCTGTTGTTTTCAACTCTCTAGAGACAGTAAGAGTGGTAAAGATACTCGTTGATTGATTGTCTATGAAAAGCCAACTGACATTTATCCTGAGGTGCTGACCTCTTGCACCCTCTATAACCACTGTGATTATTATTACTTGACCCTGCTGGTCATCTATGAACATTTGAACATCTTGGCCATGTCCTGTTATAATCTCCACCCGGCACAGCCAGAAGAGGACTGGCCACCCTTCATAGCCTGGTTCCTCTAGGTTTCTTCCTAGGTTCTGGCCTTTCTAGGGTGTTTTTCCTAGCCACCGTGCTTCTACACCTGCATTGTTTGCTGTTTGGGGTTTTAGGCTGGGTGTCTGTACAGCACTTGGTGACATCAGCTGATGTAAGAAGGGCTTTATAAATACATTTGATTGATTGATTGATTGTCATCTTTGCTATTTGACCAAATGACAGTCAGCCTTAGCCTTGGACTCACCAACATAACAACAAGCCAGGCAAGACTTTAGAGTTTGTCCTTGTCCTTTTTCACAGGCTAAAATGAAGAGGCTGAGTTGATGGTGTAAAGTGATATGCCCAGCTCCTATTGTTAATGTATTTTAGTTGAGCTGTATGAGCAAAGATACAAGATATAAGAAGGGGTTGGCCAGAGAGAACGCTTTTAGGGGACAAATTCTAAGAGAGGTTTGTGAAGGGTGAGTTTTACGCCCGATTACAAATCAGCAACACCTAGCCTATATGTACTTGCGGATATGAGAGAATCGTACAGGTGTAAGCAACATAATTTAGGATTGGAATCAGCAGTGGGTGCGGTATGCCTATATATTCCTGCAGATCGCTAGCGTCTCAACAACCACACAGTCAAAGGAATAAACTATGCGTGTAAAGTTATTCTTCCCGAGCTGGCTGCTTGTGAAGTACAGAGAAAGGCACAGAGAAAGACCCCCATAGACTGCCTCCACTAAACAGGACGAATCTCAGCCAGGCTTTCACGAAGGAGACAGAGGAGAGTACTGCCAAGAGAAAGGCCAGCACTACAGTCATGAAGGATTAACTTCTTCACTGTATAATACACCTCCTCCACATCTTCATCTCCCTCTACCGTGCATAACCTCCCTGCCTAGGTTGTGTGTGTGTGTGTGTGTGTGTGTGTGTGTGTGTGTGTGTGTGTGTGTGTGTGTGTGTGTGTGTGTGTGTGTGTGTGTGTGTGTGTGTGTGTGTGTGTGTGTGTGTGTGTGTGTGTGTGTGTGTGTGTGTGTGTTGAGTTCATGCTGTGCATGCAATCGAGTGAGTCCGTATGCATGTATGTGAGTATGTTTGTATGCAGTGTATGTGTGTATGCCTGTATGTGTGTGTATAGGTAAAAGGATCCAGCAGTGTGTGTCTGTGTGTGTATGTAGGGCCTGAGGCCAGGGTGACATGCATTGGCCCCTTTTGAGAACAAACAGGCCCCGGGGCTGTGAGGGACATGGGCTGTTCCACTCTGGCAAGGACGCCTCAGGGGAGAGCAGAGCACGCATTAGATGACGTGACTAAAAAGAGCTTTCAGTCAAACAGCTACCCAGGAAAGAGCAGAAAATAGCCCATATTAATATATGAAGCCTTAGAAATAAGTTTCATGAAATCAATAACTTGCTAACATCAGATAACATTAACATATTACCCATTTCTGAGAGTCACTTAGATAATTCATTTGATGATACAGCAGTAGCAGTACAATAAAAGAACATCTATAGAAGAGACAGAAATGCTTATGGGGGAGGTATTTCAGTATATATTCAGAGTCATATCTCTGCAATTCTTAGAGAAGATCTTATGTCAAGAGTTATTAAAGTGTCGTGGTTGCAGGTTCACTTGGCACATCTAAAGCCTTTCTTTTGGGGTGCTGCTACAGGCCACCAAGTGCTCACAGTCAGTATCTAAATAATATGTGTGAAATGCTTGATAGTGTATGTGATGTAAACAGAGAGGTCTACTTTCTTGGAGATCATACAAAAGATTTTGCTGTGACTCTTAGGTGGATGATGTTAAAAATATTTACTGGCCTGATGTGATTAATAAGGAGCATCCAGACGCTGCACTTGATGAATTTATGAAATTGCTTCTTCCAATTATATATAAACATGCACCTGTTAACAAACGTACTGTTAGATCTGTTAAGGCTCAATGGATTGATGAGGAATTGAAAAACTGTATGACTGAAAGAGATGTGGCAAAATGGGTGGCTAATAAGTCTGGCTGCACATCTGACTAGATGACATACCACAAATTGAGAAATTATTTGAGTAATCTCAACAAAAAGAAGAAGAAACTGTATTATGAAGCCAAGATAGATCAATGATATAAAGATTGATGGAAGAAAAATTGAATACTTTAAATTAAATTACTTCAACTCCATCTTTTATTGAATCAGATAGCTTATTCATCACAAAACCATTTGATGTTGCTATTTAGTTTAATGATTACTTCACTGGCAAAGTAGGCAAATTTAGGCAGGAAATGCCAACAATGAACAGTGAGCCATCGTATTCATGCTTAAAAGAAAAGCATTGTAAGTTTGAATTTTGGAAAGTTAGCGTGAGAGAGGTGGAAAGATTATTGTTCAATAATGACAAACCTCCTGGCATTGATAACTTATAGCCAATCATATCTGTCATATCTTTATTCTGAGCCTAGATTAAAGTTTTTTTTCCTTAGGCCTGGAGGGAAGCTAAAGTAATTCCTTTACCCAAGAGTGGTAAAGCGGCCTTCACTGGTTCTAAAAGCAGACCAATCAGCTTGCTGCCAGATCTTAGCAGACTATTGGAAAAAATTGTGTTTGACCAAATAGAATGCCATTTGTCTGTAAACAAATGAACAACAGCATGACTTTCAGCAAGCTTATAGAGAAGGGCAGTGAACATGTACTGCACTGACACAAATGACTGATGACTGGTTGAAGGAAATTGATAATAAGAAGATTGTGGGAGCTGTACTGTTAGATTTCAGAGCAGCCTTTGATATTATTGACCATAACCTGTTGATGAGAAAACCTATGTATTATGGCTTTCCAACCTTTGCCATATTGTGGATTCAGAGCGACATGTATCTATCTAATAGAAGGGTTTTCTTTAATGGAAGCTTCTCTATTGTCAAACATGTAAAGTGTGGAGTACCGCAGGGCATCTTTTTAAGCCCTCTACTCTTTTCTATTTTTGCCAATGACCTGCCACTGGCATTAAACAAGGCATGTGTATCCATGTATGCTGATGTTTCAACCATATACGCATCAGTAACAACTAGAGGTCGACCGATTAATCGGGGCCAATTTCAAGTTTTCATAACAATCGGAAATCTGTATTTTTGGGCGCCGATTTCTGTTTTTTATATATATATTTTTTATACCTTTATATAACTAGGCAAGTCAGTTAAGAACACATTCTTATTTTCAATGATGGCTTAGGAACGGTGGGTTAACTGCCTTGTTCAGGGGCAGAGCGACAGATTTTCACCTTGTCAGCTCAGGGGATCCAATCTTGCAGTTAACTAGTCCAACGCTCTAACCATTGCACTCCATGAGTAGCCTGCCTGTTACGCGAATGCAGTAGAAGCCAAGGTAAATTACTAGCTAGCATTAAAACCTGTTGCGGATTGTGGTCCCTGTACAGGAACCAAAATCTGTGGAAATTTCAGAGCACCACCTTTAGTACTCGATAAAACTCAAACTTTCATTAAAACACACATGCAAGGTACTCAATTGAAGCTAAACTCGTTGTGAATCTAGCCAACATCAGATTTGTAAAATACTTTTCGGCGAAAGCATGAGAAGCTATTATCTGATAGCATGCACCCCCCGAAATACCTGAACGAGACCTAAACAAAAGATTTAGCGGTAGCCGGCGCTACACAAAACGCAGAAATAAAATATAAAACATTCATTACCTTTGATGAGCTTCTTTGTTGGCACTCCTATATGTCCCATAAACATCACAATTGGGTCTTTTTCTCGATTAAATCCGTCATTGTATACCCAAAATGTCCATTTATAAAGGCCGGTCTGATCCAGGAAAATTCACCTTTACAAGACGCAACGTCACTTTTAAAATGAAAAAAGTTGCCTATAAAATTTTACAAATCACTTCAAACTACTTTTGTAAACCAACTTTAGGTATTAATAAACGTCAATAATCGATCAAATTGATCACGGGGCGATCTGTATTCGATAAAAGCAAGTCTTGAAATCATCATCCATTTTTTCACTTTCATAACTTCCTCCGGTGCACCCCAGGACAGGAAGTGCCTATATGTCATCCCACCAAGGATAAACCAGCAATGAAATACTGGCGACATCGTGTGGAAGCTGTAGGAATTGTAAACGGAACCTCATCTATTTTCTATCACCTTAGACAATACATTGACTGGCGGATTAATATTTTTTTTGTGTTTTTGGTGAACAGTTTTCCCTGGGATTTTTACTCCTTAACACGTTCTGTTATAGCCACAGACATGATTTAACCAGTTTTAGAGACTTCAGAGGGTTTTCTATACACACATACTTATCATATGCATATACTATATTCCTGGCATGAGTAGCAGGAAGTTGAAATGTTGCGCGATTTTTAACAAAAAGCTGCGAAAATTCGCATCATCCCTAACAGGTTTTAAACTTATCTTATAAAAAACAATCAATCATAATCAGTAGTTATAACTACTAATCCAGTTTAGCAGGCAATATTAACCAGGTGAAATTGTGTCATTTCTCTTGCGTTCATTGCACGCAGGCAGAGTCAGGGTATATGCAACAGTTTGGGCTGCCTGGCTCATTGCGAACTAATTTGCAAGGTTTAGCTGGCCCAGACCAAAGCGGCACGTCTTGCTCTTCATTGTAATCAAAGGTCTAACATTAATACTATGCATGCCAGTCTCTCTTGACTGAGATTTGGGAAAAGACTAACTGCGTCACTTCTTGTTTCTATAAGAAACAATGTGTTGGAAATTCCTAATTGTTTGTACAGTCAACTTACACACAGCACTGACACACACACTTACCCCACCAGATATGCCACCAGGGGTTTCTCCCAGTCCTCAGGTCCAGATTATATTCAATAAATATACAGTATTAGACAGAGCAATGAGTGCATGGAACGCCCTTTCATTTTATATAGCGGAAGTGAACAGCAAACCTGGTTTTAAAAAACAAATTTAGCAACACCTCAAGGCATAACGCCTCTCCCCCATGTGACCTACTTGTTGTGTGCATGTACTGTTATGTATGTATAACTGATAGATTCACACACACACACTGCATATTCATGTTTTTAAATGTAGAGTACCTGTAAAAAGTTTGGACACACCTACTCATTCCAGGGTTTTAATTTGGAATTTTTTCTATTTTCTACATTGTATAATAATAGTGAAGACATCAGAGCTATGAAATAACACATAGGGAATAATTTAGTAACCATAAAAGTGTTAAATAAATCGAAGTCTATTTTATATTTGAGATTCTTCAAAGTGGATGACAGCTTTGCACACTCTTGGCATTCTCTCAACCAGATTCATGAGATAGTCAGTCACCTGTAATGCATTCCAATTATGAAGTGTGCCTTGATTAAAAGTTCATTTGTGCAATTTCTTTCCTCCTTAATACGTTTGAGCCAATCAGTTGTGTGGTGACAAGGTACACAGAAGATAGCCCTATTTGGTAAAAGAGCAAGTCCATATTATGGCAAGAACAGCTGAAATAAGCAAAGAGAAATGACAGTCCATCATTACTTGAAGACATGAAGGTCAGTCAATCCGGAACATTTCAAGAACTTTGAAAGTTTCTTTAAGTGCAGTCGCAAAAACCATCAAGTACTATGATGAAAATGGCTCTCACGGGGACCGCCACAGGAAAGGAAAACCTCTTCTGCAGATAATAAGCTATGGTCCTTCTGTAGCTCAGTTGGTAGAGCATGGCGCTTGTAATGCCAGGGTAGTGGGTTCGATTCCCGGGACCACCCATACGTAGAATGTATGCACACATGACTGTAAGTCGCTTTGGATAAAAGCGTCTGCTAAATGGCATATATTATATTATATTATAAGTCCATTAGAGATAACTGCAACTCAGATTGGAGCCCAAATAAATGCTTTACAGAGTTCAAACAACAGACACATCTTGTCACGTTCGTTAGAATAAATATCGGACCAAGGCGCAGTGGATGTTGAGTTCCACATAATTTAATGAATAAAGTGAAACTTAGCAAAGACAAAAACAAATAACAGTAAACGAACCGTGACTACAGAGATGCTACGTGCACTAACTCAAAACAATATCCCATAAAACACAGGTGGAACAATTCTACTTAAATATGATCTCCAATAAGAGACAACGATAACCAGCTGCCTCTAATTGGGAACCATATCAAGCACACCAACCTAGAAATATGAAAACTAGAATGCCCACATAGAAATAATAAACTAGAATACAACATACATATACTAAATCACCCCCTAGTCACACCCTGACCTACTATACCATAGAGAAACAATGGTTCTCTATGGTCAGGGCATGACACATCTCAACATCAACTGTTCAGGTGAGACTGCATGAATCAGGCCTTCATGGTCGAATTGCTGCAAAGAAACCACTGCTAAAGGACACCAATAAGAAGAAGAGACTTGCTTGGGCCATACGAGCAATGGACATTAGACCGGTGGAAATCTGTCCTTTGGTCTGATGAGTCCAAATTTGAGATTTTTGGTTCCAACTGCTGTGTCTTTGTGAGATGCAGAGTAGGTGAACGGATGATCTCCACATGTATGGTTCCCACCGTGAAGAATGGTGTCACGCCCTGGCCTTAGTATTCTGTGTTTTCGTTATTATTTTGGTTAGGCCAGCGTGTGACATGGGGATTTATGTGGTTTGTTTTCTCTGGGGTTGTTTGTAGTTATGGGATTGTGGTTAGAGTAGTACTCTAGGTAAAACTCCTGTCTTTGTGTTTGTGGCACCAGATAGGACTGCTTCAGTTTTTTCACGGTTCTTGTTTTGTAGATTGTTGTATTTTCATCTTTATTAAAGCTGTACAAAAATAACCACGCTGCATTTTGGTCCGCCTCTCTTTCACCAGAAGAAAACCGTTACATAATCACCCATAAACCAAGGACCAAGCGGCGTGGTAAACAGAGGCAGCAGCAGCAGCAGTGGGAGAGGCTGCACTATTTGGAGAAATGGACTTGGGAGGAGATCCTTGACGGGAAAGGACCCTGGGCAGAGCCAGGGTAATATTGCCGCCCCAAAGCCGAGCTGGAGGCAGCGAAAGCAGAGAGGTGGCATTATGAGGAGCTAGCACGGCAGAGCGGCTGGAAGCCCGAGAGGCAGCCTCAAAAATGTATTGGGCGGGGGCACAGGGAGAGTGTGGCAGAGTCTGGAGCCAGACCTGAGCCAACTCCCCCTGTTTACCGTAAGGAGCCATGGATGTTATCGGAGCTATCGGCGAAGCTGAGGGCTGAGTCTGAGAGGGTTGATGAGTTATTGGACAGACTGGAGGAGAGTGAACGGATGGGAGATGAGGAGACACTCGAGGAGGTGTTAATAGAATTGGGGGAGTGTGAAGAAAGAGAGCAGTTGATTTGGTGTAGTATGCAAGGCATTCACCCTGAGGTGCGTGTCCCCAGCCCGGTACCACCAGTGCCGGCACCCCGCACCAGGCAGTCTCTCCATCCCATCAACACAGGTGCTCCCGCCTGTCCGGCTCTACCAGATTTTCCGCCCCTCAGTCCAGAGGCGCCAGAGCCCCACAGTCCAGAGGCGCCAAAGCCCGCCAGCGCCACTCAGTCCAGAGGCGCCAGAGCCCCTCAGTCCTAAGGCGCCAGAGCCCCTCAGTCCAGAGGCGCCAGAGCTCCTCTGTCCAGCACTGCCAGAGCCTTCCTCCTCTCCAGCGTTGCCGGAGTCTGTCCGTCTGCCCAGCGCCATCTGAGCTGTCCGTCTGTCCAGCGCTGTCGGAGCCTACCTCCTCTCCAGCGCAGCCGGAGTCTCTGGCCTGTCCGGTGCTGCCAGAGCTCCCGCCCCTCATTCCAGAGGCGCCAGTGCCCCTCATTCCAGAGGCGCCAGAGCCCCTCATTCCAGAGGCGCCAGAGCCCCTCATTCCAGAGGCGCCAGAGCCCCTCATTCCAGAGGCGCCAGAGCTCCTCAGTCCAGCGCTGCCAGAGCCTTCCTCTCCAGCGTTGCCGGAGCTTCCCGTCTGCCCAGCGCCATCAGAGTCGCCAGTCTGCCCAGCGCCGCCTGAGCCGCCAGTCTGCCCAGCGCCACCAGTGCCGCCAGTCTGCAAGGAGCCGCCAGTGCCGCCAGTCTGTAAGGAGCCGCCAGTGCCGCCAGTCAGCCAGGAGCCGCCAGTCAGCCAGGAGCCACCAGTCAGCCAGGATCCGCCAGAGCCGCCAGTCTGCCAGGATCCGTTAGATCCGCCAGTCAGCCAGGATCCTCCAGTCAGCCAGGATCCACCAGTCAGCCAGGATCCGCCAGAGCCGCCAGTCTGCCAGGATCCGTTAGATCCGCCAGTCAGCCAGGATCCGCCAGTCTGCCAGGAACCGCCAGTCAGCCAAGATCCTCCAATCAGCCAGAACTGCCAGTCAGCCAGGATCTGCCAGAACTGCCAGTCAGCCAGGATCTGTCGGAACCACCAGTCAGCCAGGAGCCGACAGTCAGCCAGGATCCGCCAGAGCCGCCAGTCTGCCAGGATCCGTTAGATCTGCCAGTCAGCCAGGATCTGCCAGTCAGCCAGGATCTGCCAGAGCCGTCAGTCAGCCAGGATCCGCCAGTCTGTCAGGATCCGCCAGTCAGCCAAGATCCTCCAATCAGCCAGAACTGCCAGTCAGCCAGGATCTGCCAGAACCGCCAGTCAGCCAGGATCTGTCGGAACCACCAGCCAGCCAGGATCTGCCAGATCCATCAACCTGCCCGAGCTTCCTCTCGGTCCCGAGCTTCCTCTCCGAGCTTCCTCTCGGTCCCGAGCTTCCTCTCGGTCCCGAGCTTCCTCTCGGTCCCGAGCTTCCCCTCGGTCCCGAGCTAGCCCCCGGTCCTGAACTTCCTCAGTCGTGAGGCACTCCTCAGTCCAGGTGGGCCCTTTGTTGGGGTTAGTAGGCCTGGGTCGGCGGCGAGGGTCGCCAATCAAGGGACATGAAGGAGGTGGACAGAGACTGTTGGAATGGGGTCCACGTCCAGCGCCAGAGCCGCCACCGTGGACAGACGCCCACCCAGACCCTCCCCTATGGATTTAGGTGGCGGCCGGGAGTCCGCTCCTTTGGGGGTACTGTCACGCCCTGGCCTTAGTATTCTGTGTTTTCGTTATTATTTTGGTTAGGCCAGGGTGTGACATGGGGATTTATGTGGTTTGTTTCGTCTGGGGTTGTTTGTAGTTATGGGATTGTGGTTAGAGTAGTACTCTAGGTAAGTCTATGGTTGCCCAGAGTGGTTCTCAATCAGAGGCAGGTGTTTATCGTTGTCTCTGATTGGGAACCATATTTAGGCAGCCATATTCTTTAGGTCTCTTGTGGGTGATTGTTCCTGTCTTTTTGTTTGTGGCACCAGATAGGACTGTTTCGGTTTTTTCACGGTTATTGTTTTGTAGATTGTTGTATTTTTCATCTTTATTAAAGATGTACAAAAATAACCACGCTGCATTTTGGTCCGACTCTCTTTCACCAGAAGAAAACCGTTAAACATGGAGGAGGAGCTGTGATGGTGTGGGGGTGCTTTGCTGGTGACACTGTCTGTGATCTATTTAGACTCCAAGGAACACTTAACCAGCATGGCTACCACAGCATTCTGCAGCTATACGCCATCCCATCTGGTTTGCGCTTAGTGGGACTATCATTTGTTTTTCAACAGGACAATGACCCAACACACCTCCAGGCTGTGTAAGGGCTATCCAAGAAGGAGAGGGACGGAGTGCTACATTAGATGACCTGGCATCCATAATCACCCAACCTCAACCCAATTGAGATGGTTTGGGATGAGTTGGACCACAAAGTGAAGGAACATAAGCCAACAAATGCCCAGCATATGTGGGAGTTCCTTCAAGACTGTTGGAAAGCATTCCAGGAGAAGCTTGGATTTGTTTAACACTTTTTTGGTAACTACATGATTCCATATGTGTCCTTTCATAGTGTTGATGTCTTCACTATTAATTGACAATGTAGAAGGAAAAAAAACCTTGAATGAGTAGTTGTGTACAAACTTTGAACTGGTGATGTATGTAAATTGTAGTCTTTTTTGACAGTAATGGCTTTTTCGTTATGTGTCCGACCCCAGCAAGACTAGTTGTTGCCATTGTCATCAGCTGATGGGGATCCTAATACATCAAAAATCGAATCAAATCAAAATGACATAATACATTTGACATCACCGGGACCTATTGCTCCCATTCGTCACACTGGAGCATATAAAAGTGTAAATAAAAATGTTTTCCCCCGAAAGTCAGGTGGATCAGTGAACTTTGAGGTGATTAAAAATCCCTATGGCAAGGACTTACCCAAGTCTGACTAGGACTCCATCCCGCAACACACAAGACCCAAATCTCTAGCAAAACATACAACTGAAGAACGGCTAAATAATTCAAGGTTGACCCCATTGCACAGTTAAAACGTATGCTATTAATACACTGAACCCTGTCATGTTGCTTAGCCCACTGTTTCCATGACGATGGTACTGTATAGCACATAAAAGGGGATCCCAATAGGTCCTGTAAGCCTATATTGTTGACTCTACACTCTACAGTACATGCAGTTTGGCTTGTGGACCCTCATCCTTCTCTAGTGAGCCCAGCTTGGTGACACCATGTGACTGAGGGGCAGTCCCAGGTAGAGGTGGCTATCATGTTGGCTGTGTTTGAACATAACCATATACAGTCTCCCTAATGTCCCCATGGCCTGGTCCCCTCAGCCTGTATTTAGTCCTGCTGTGGCTCAGTCTTCCACTAATGAATGATTCAACTGCCAAGCACAACACCACTGTACTGAGGACAAGGAGATAGGGGGAGCGAGAGAGAGGAACATGGAGAGAGGATAGATGAGTGGAAGATGTATAGATACTGGAAAGAGAATAGGTATAACAATTAAGGCAGAGAGAAATAAAAAAAGAGAGAGAGAGAGACAAAGAGAGAGAGCGTGCAGCGAGGGGCTTGTAGATAGCTGGGAGTGCCAGCTAGCCCAGTGTTGTGGAAGTAACTAGTGTTTTCCATTAGTGCCAGCTGTCGGCTAATCAGCCGGTTACAGACTCATTTTCAGCCAGCTACATTTTCCACTTCATATTAACTAGGCTACTTTTCATTTCAATTTCAATAATTCTAGCCCTCTCCCGCTAGAATGAATGATATGCACCTTGTAGCAATCTATTGATAAGATAAGCACCTGTAAGTCACAAAACCAACAATCACTGGAGAACGCAGCAGAGAGGAAGAGGCAAAGCGAGTGGTTTCACTCGCCAAAATCTGTCCAAAATAAGCGCAATGTGTTTCTATAGGCTTATTTTGGACCTAAGCTTGTCGCCTGCCTTCCCGCCTTTGGGACAACGACTCCCATTGCTAGGGTGGTCCAACCAGAGGTCATTATATACAGACCTCTGGTTGTTGTCAAATTTATTTACACGGAGGGAGAGAATGTAATGTATTTATTATGGATCCCCATTAGCTGCTGCCAAGGAAGCAGCTACTCTTCATGGGGTCCAGCAAAATTTCACAACACATTAAATGTGTGTCACCAGACCACTACTCTGCTACCACATATCTACAATGGAAAAGCCATGTGTACGTGTGTGTATAGTGCATATGTTATCATGTGTGTGTATGCATGTGTCTGTGCCTGTGTGTGTCCCTCTTCACAGTACCCGCTGTTCCATAAGGTGTATTTTTATGTTTTTTAAATCTGATTCTACTGCATCAGTTACCTGATGTGGAATAGAGTTCCATGTAGTCATGGCTCTATGTGCGCTTCCCATAGTATGTTCTGGACTTCTGGTGGCATGTCTTGTGGGTGTCTGAGCAGCATGCTAGCAGTTTAAACAGACAGGTCAGTGAATTCAACATATCAATACTCACAAATACAAGTAGTCACAAAGTCAATCTCTCCTCTACTTTGAGCCGGGAGAGATTGACATTCATGTAATGAATGTTAGCTCTTCATGTACATTTAACAGCCAGCCGTGCTGCACTGTTCTGGGTCATTTGTAATTTTCCTCACCACACAACTGGACAGTAGTCCAGGTGCGACAAAACTAACGACAAGTTGAAATCCACAACTTAGCCTAATTATTGTTTTCTATTGTGTGTTTAACATAGCCAACCAGCCACACAGTCGTGTCGCATAGAACGCTATTTACTGTGTGATGATTGACAACTGAACAGCCTCCTATTGTCCCTAGAATTTCTAAGCAAACAGCTGGAGGCAGGGCTTTCTCTTGTAGAGCTCCATTTTTATGGAACGGTCTGCCTACCCATGTCAGAGACGCAAACTCGGTCTCAAACATTAAAAATTTACTGAAGACTCATCTCTTCAGTGGGTCATATGATTGAGTGTAGTCTGGCCAAGGAGTGGGAAGGTGAACGGAAAGGCTCTGGAGCAACGAACCGCCCTTGCTGTCTCTGCCTGGCCGGTTCCCCTCTTTCCACTGGGATTCTCTGCCTCTAACCCTATTACAGGGGCTGAGTTACTGGCTTACTGGGGCTCTCTCATACCGTCCCTGGGAGGGGTGCGTCCCTGAGTGGGTTGAGTCACTGATGTGATCATCCTGTCTGGGTTGGCGTCCCCCTCCCCCTTGGGTTGTGCCGTGGCGGAGATCTTTGTGGGCTATACTCAGACTTGTCTCAGGATGGTAAGTTGGTGGTTGAAGATATCCCTCTAATGGTGTGGGGGCTGTGCTTTGGCAAAGTGGGTGGGGTATATCCTTCCTGTTAGGCCCTGTCTGAGGGTGTCCTCGGATGGGGCCACAGTGTCTCCTGACCCCTCCTGTCTCAGCCTCCGTATTTATGCTGCAGTAGTTTATGTGTCGGGGGGCTAGGGTCAGTTTGTTATATCTGGAGTACTTCTCCTGTCCTATTCGGTGTCCTCTGTGAATTTAAGTGTGCTCTCTCTAATTCTCTCTTTCTCTCTTTCTTTCTCTCTCTCGGAGGACCTGAGCCCTTGGACCATGCCTCAGGACTACCTGACATGATGACTCCTTGCTGTCCCCAGTCCACCTGGCCGTGCTGCTGCTCCAGTTTCAACTGTTCTGCCTTATTATTATTGGACCATGCTGGTCATTTATGAAAATTTGAACATCTTGGCCATGTTCTGTTATAATCTCCACCCGGCACAGCCAGAAGAAGACTGGCCACCCCACATAGCCTGGTTCCTCTCTAGGTTTCTTCCTAGGTTTTGGCCGAGTTTTTCCTAGCCACCGTGCTTCTACACCTGCATTGCTTGCTGTTTGCGGTTTTAGGCTGGGTTTCTGTACAGCACTTTGAGATATCAGCTGATGTACAAAGAGCTATATAAATACATTTGATTTGATATGCTGCCACTGTTTTGAACAAATTATTTTATATGATTTAGAAAGAGCAACCAGCTCACGTCACGAACGAACAAAGGAGTGCACCAGGGAGAATGCAAAAAACATGCAGGTGCACATTATCTAACTGGGGATAGCTAGCTAACACAATGTCACAAAACATGAGGCACTAGCCAGTTAACTTTCCTTTTGAAATAACTTAATATTTCATAGTTAGATATTATTTTATAAACACTTGAAATTGACATGGAAGCTAAATAGCTAGCAAGCTACCAGCTAGCTATAGCTAGTTAGCTGAATATCAAATGTAGATATACTGGTTAATTTGACAACAAAAATCTACAAAACCATGTATCTCAAAATTACTGTAGCTTGCTAATTAATTTGAACATGACTAGAACAGAACCAGAAGTTCTGAATGAACGGATGCACATTTGAGTGCCCCAGGACAGTTAATTTACTTTGTTTTATAATTTCTGCTACATTGGGGCAGTTCCCCCTCATAGAAAATAGCTGGGAAAACAATCCAAGCAATGTTCGCACGGCCTTTGCGCCCACTGAGGCGGAGATGCTGCTGCTGGCAGTCACTGAGTCGTAACTGAACGGCTTGTTTTGAACAATATATTTTTGAAATAGGAAAATGTACACATTTACCGTACTTTCAAGAGTGTTTAAAACATAATCCATGAATGATATAATGTATACTGTACATAAATATATATATTTTTTAATTGGGGGGGGCATCGCCCCTAATACCCAACTAATGTAAAACTGACTGAATAAAGTCTATCTCCTATATTTCTTTGCAATTCATCATGCAGTATGGTTATATTATATGCCCATGATATCGCATCAGGACAAATAAAGTAAAGGATTTCCTAGGTTTTCTTTCCTAGGATGTCAGGGCTTGCCAGACAGTGAAGTGAGTGATTCTCTTCAGTCAGTGTAGCCTACTGAATCGCACCGGTGAGAGAGTTCATACATTTTCAGTCATTTAAATTGTAAAGTCATGTTTTTCTACACAGTAATACATATTTTTCCAATCTGGTAGGTAAACTCTGTATAGTAAGCAATAATTTAGCTGTGTATTTCAGATGGAATCAAGGCATAAGACCATTTTGTCAACCGATATTTCTTTAGTCAAGCAGTAACAAAAAATATATATAATTTCATGGTGAACAAGACACCTGTCTGTTCTACGCCTGTCCTCCATTGTGGAAGCCGTGGGGATGGCATAGTCCATCTCTAAGACGTGCTACTGCAATTGTATTTGGTTATATTATGTAAGAACAATGGCCTAACACTAATAAAACTAATATTGTTTTGTAACAAATGCGCTTTCTTCTGCATTGGATAGCGGTCGGTCGCTGTCTGCGGTTCTGAAACATCAGAGCGCTAATTGGCACCTTTTCATAGACCATGTTGCTATGTGTATAACAGCAAAGCTAACCAGCATATTGATGTAGAAAACAATGCGATGGAGGAAGCAGGGGAGTTAGCTGACGAGGAAACAGCACTTGCCTTAAATGTGTAAGAAAAGTGAGGAGAGAGGAAACGCCATCTTAATTAGATCTATAATCAATAGCCTAACTTAAATGTGCCTGGCTTTATAAATCATCCATATATATCTATAGAAATAAGACAGATCCTGCTTCTGTTTGAGTGTTTGTTTAATAGCCTACTGATTCCGTGAGGTTTGGCAACCATTACGTCAGATCAAAAAATTCATAGAAATTGACTGTTTTTAGTCTTCGCGATGCTGTAATAAAGGCTTTGCACTATTTTCCCGTTAGAACATCCTCTCTGGTATTACTTAATTTAGTGTTGTTTACACTCTTCCAAATGATCAGAAACAATTTATTTGGAATAATAATAACCCTCCGCTTTCTTGATATCCTTCTTATTGTTATTATTATTATGATCATCATTATAATAATAAGTAATGTCATTAGGCTTATATTTCAATACTTATATAGGCTACTGTATCAATCAATCATGAATTTGTTAATGTCATCACAGAGCATATGAGTCATTCATGATTTTAAATGCAGCCAAGCACTTAATTTAAAATAAAATAAAGCAACTTTGAATAATTAGCGTAAACAATAAATAAACTGTTCCATTTCGTAAATTGCATTCACTAACTTTAGTCTTTGCTGTAATAAAGGCTTTACAAAAAAAAAACATTTACAACAGACTCTCTGGTACACTTCTAATTTATTTAGTGTTGTTTACATTGTTCCAAACCATCATTAAAATGTTATTGTAATCTAACAGCACATGTTTCGCACACATAATATGCATGCAACATCCAACTTACCCCCTGAGCAACCAGTAAACATTCCCCCTTTCAAGTTCGTTTGTCTAGTCCTCAACATCCATTTTGCTTTCACATGTGTTCAGAGTTTGTAATAACCAATTTATTGATGTGATTATGATATGCTATAGGTCAGACCATTTGGTCACGTGCATGCGATGCATACATGTGTCACGTAAAGAAAGCAAGGGTTGAGGCAGCTTCAGCAACATGGACAGCACGATAAACATTGTTGAAGTTCTGTAGTGGTTGTTGCAGCATGGAGGAAAGAGAGACAACGGGTGCTAGTCACCTTTATTTATCCAGGTAGGCTCACTTGCTGTCATTATTTTTAACAGCGCAGCAAATCTGAGCAAGTCAAATCATTTGAGGTCGGACTTGTCATTTATGTGTCTTCATTATTTAATCAAACAGAGCCCTTAAAGCATCAGACAATCTCAGTGCAAATAGTTAATTTGATTAAAACACAAACTCAGCAAAAAAAGAAACATCATCTCACTGTCAACTACGTTGATTTTCAGCAAACTTAACATGTGTAAATATTTGCATGAACATGACACAATTAAACAACTGAGACAAAGGGGGAGCCCTTAAAGGAGGGGGGGGGGTCAAAATCAAAAGTAATAGTCAGTATCTGGTGGCCACCAGCTGCATTGAGTACTGCAGTGAATCTCCTCATGGACTGCACCAAATTTGCCAGTTCTTGTTGTGAGGTGTTAACCCACTCTTCCACCAAGGCACCTTTATTTATCCAGGTAGGCTATTTGAGAACAAGTTCTCATTTACAACTGCGACCTGGCCAAGATAAAGCAAAGCAGTGCGACAAAAACAACAACACAGAGTTACACATGGGATAAACAAACATACAGTCAATAACACAATAGAAAAATGTGTATACACTGTGTGCAAATGAAGTAAGGTGGCAATAAATAGGCCATAGTGGCAAAGTAATTACAATTTAGCAATTAACACTGGAGTGATAAATGTGCATATGAGGATGTGCAAGTAGAAATACTGGTGTGCAAAATAGCATAAATAAATAAATAAAATATGAGATGAGGTATGTTGTTGGTTGGAAGGGATATTTACAGATGGGCTGTGTACAGCTGCAGCGATCGGTAAACTGCTCTGACAGCTGATGCTTAAAGTTAGTGAAGGAGATATGTCTCCAACTTCAGTCATTTTTGCAATTCGTTCCAGTCACAGGCAGCAGAGAACTGGAAGGAAAGGCGGCCAAACAAGGTGTTGGCTTTGGGGATGACCAGTGAAATATACCTGCTGGAGCGCGTGCTATGGGTGGGTGTTGCTATGGTGACCAGTGAGCTGAGATAAGGCGGAGCTTTAACTAGCAAAGACGTATAGATGACCTGGAGCCAGTGGGTTTGGCGATGAATATGTAGCGAGGACCAGCCAACAAGAGCATACAGGTCGCTGTGGTGGGTTGTATATGGGGCTTTGGTGACAAAACGGATGGCACTGTGATAGACTGCATCCAATTTGCTGAATAGACTGTTGGAGGCTATTTTGTAAATGACATCGACGAAAACAAGGATCGGTAGGATAGTCAGTTTTACGAGGGTATGTTTGGCAGCAAGAGTGAAGGAGGCTTTAATGCGAAATAGGAAGCTGATTCTTGATTTAATTTTGGATTGGAGGTGATTAATATGAGTATGGGAGGAGAGTTTACAGTCTAGCCAGACAACTAGGTATTTATAGTGGTCCACATTTTCTAAGTCAGAACTGTCCAGAGTAATGATGCTAGTCGGGCAGGCAGGTGTGGTTGAAGAGCATGCATTTAGTTTTACTAGCATTTAAGAACAGTTGGAGGCCACGGAAGAAGTGTTGTATGGCATTGAATCTCTTTTGGAGGTTTGTTAACACAGTGTCCAAAGAAGAGCCAGATGTATAGAGAATGGTGATGTCTGCATAGAGGAGGATCAAAGAATCACCCGCAACAAGAGCGACATCATTGATATATACAGAGAATAGAGCCTGATAATTAAACACTGTGGCACCCCCATAGAGACTGCCAGAGGTCCAGGCAAACAAGCCATCCCATTTGACACACTGCACTCTACCTGAGAAGTAGTTATTGAACCAGGCGAGGCAGTCATTAGAGAAACTAAGGCAGTTGAGACTGCCGATAAGAATACGGTGATTGACAGAGTCGAAAGCCTTGGCCAGGTCGATGACGACGGCATCACAGTACTGTATTTTATTGATGGTGGTTATGATTTCGTTTAGGATCTTGAGAGTGTCTGAGGTGCACCCGTGACCAGCTCGGAAACCGGATTGCATAGCGGAGAATGTACGGGGGGATTCGAAATGGTCGGTGATCTGTTTGTTCACTTGACTTTCGAAGATTTTAGAAAGCAGGGCAGGATGGATTTAGGTCTGGAACAGTTTGGGTCTAGAATGTCTCTCCCTTTGATGAGGGGGATGACCGCGGCCGAGTTCCAATCTTTAGGAATCTTAGACGATACGATGTTGAAGAGACTAGTAATAGGGGTTACAACAATGGCGGCAAATACTTTTAGGAAGAGATGGTCTAGATTGTCTAGCCCAGCTGATTTGTAGGGATCCAGATTTTGCAGCTCTTTCAGAATATCAGATGTCTGGATTTGTGGACAGGGGAAGCGGAGGGGCTTGGGCCAGTTGCTGCGGGGGGTGCACAGCTGTTGGCCGGAGTTGGGGTAGCCAGGTGGAAAGCATGGCCAGCTTTTTGCTTATTGAAAATCTCAATTATCGTGGATTTTTCGGTGGTGACAGTGTTTCCTAGCCTCAGTGCAGTGGGCAGCTGGGAGGAGGTGCTCTTACTCTCCATGGACTTTACAGTGTTCCAGAACTCTTTGGAATTAGTGCTGCAGGATGCAAATTTCTGTTTAAAAAGCTAGCCTATGCTTTCCTAACTGAATGTGCGTTTTGGTTCTTGACTTCCCTGAAAAGATGCATATTGCGGGGACTATTCGATGCTAGTGCAGTACGCCACAGGGTGTTTTTTTGACAATGGCATGCTTATTTAAGATGGTGAGGAGAGCACTTCAAATCAAATCAAATCAAATTGTATTTGTCACATACACATGGTTAGCAGATGTTAATGCGAGTGTAGCGAAATGCTTGTGCTTCTAGTTCCGACAATGCAGTAATAACCAACAAGTAATCTAACTAACAATTCCTAAACTACTGTCTTATACACAGTGTAAGGGGATAAAGAATATGTACATAAGGATATATGAATGAGTGATGGTACAGAGCAGCATAGGCAAGATACAGTAGATGGTATCGAGTACAGTATATACATATAAGATGAGTATGTAAACAAAGTGGCATTGTTAAAGTGGCTAGTGATACATGTATTACATAAGGATGCAGTCGATGATATAGAGTACAGTATATACGTATGCATATGAGATGAATAATGTAGGGTAAGTAACATTATATAAGGTAGCATTGTTTAAAGTGGCTAGTGATATATTTACATCATTCCCATCAATTCCCATTATTAAAGTGGCTGGAGTTGAGTCAGTGTCAGTGTGTTGGCAGCGGCCACTCAATGTTAGTGGTGGCTGTTTAACAGTCTGATGGCCTTGAGATAGAAGCTGTTTTTCAGTCTCTCGGTCCCAGCTTCGATGCACCTGTACTGACCTCGCCTTCTGGATGATAGCGGGGTGAACAGGCAGTGGCTCGGGTGGTTGATGTCCTTGATGATCTTTATGGCCTTCCTGTAACATCGGGTGGTGTAGGTGTCCTGGAGGGCAGGTAGTTTGCCCCCGGTGATGCGTTGTGCAGACCTCACTACCCTCTGGAGAGCCTTACGGTTGAGGGCGGAGCAGTTGCCGTACCAGGCGGTGATACAGCCCGCCAGGATGCTCTCGATTGTGCATCTGTAGAAGTTTGTGAGTGCTTTTGGTGACAAGCCGAATTTCTTCAGCCTCCTGAGGTTGAAGAGGCGCTGCTGCGCCTTCTTCACGATGCTGTCTGTGTGAGTGGACCAATTCAGTTTGTCTGTGATGTGTATGCCGAGGAACTTAAAACTTGCTACCCTCTCCACTACTGTTCCATCGATGTGGATAGGGGGGTGTTCCCTCTGCTGTTTCCTGAAGTCCACAATCATCTCCTTAGTTTTGTTGACGTTGAGTGTGAGGTTATTTTCCTGACACCACACTCCGAGGGCCCTCACCTCCTCCCTGTAGGCCGTCTCGTCGTTGTTGGCAATCAAGCCTACCACTGTTGTGTCGTCGGCAAACTTGATGATTGAGTTGGAGGCGTGCGTGGCCGCGCAGTCGTGGGTGAACAGGGAGTACAGGAGAGGGCTCAGAACGCATCCTTGTAGGGCCACGGTGTTGATGATCAGAGGGGAGGAGATGTTACCTACCCTCACCACCTGGGGGCGGCCCGTCAGGAAGTCCAGTACCCAGTTGCACAGGGCGGGGTTGAGACCCAGGGTCTCGAGCTTGATGACGAGCTTGGAGGTTACTATGGTGTTGAATGCCGAGCTGTAGTCGATGAACAGCATTCTCACATAGGTATTCCTCTTGTCCAGATGGGTTAGGGCAGTGTGCAGTGTGGTTGAGATTGCATCGTCTGTGGACCTATTTGGGCGGTAAGCAAATTGGAGTGGATCTAGGGTGTCAGGTAGGGTGGAGGTGATATGGTCCTTGACTAGTCTCTCAAAGCACTTCATGATGACGGAAGTGAGTGCTACGGGGCGGTAGTCGTTTAGCTCAGTTACCTTAGCTTTCTTGGGAACAGGAACAATGGTGGCCCTATTGAAGCATGTGGGAACAGCAGACTGGTATAGGGATTGATTGAATATGTCCGTAAACACACCGGCCAGCTGGTCTGTGCATGCTCTGATGGCGCGGCTGGGGATGCCGTCTGGGCCTGCAGCCTTGCGAGGGTTAACACGTTTAAATGTCTTACTCACCTCGGCTGCAGTGAAGGAGAGACCGCATGTTTTTGTTGCAGGCCGTGTCAGTGGCACTGTATTGTCCTCAAAGCGGGCAAAAAAGTTATTTAGTCTGCCTGGGAGCAAGACATCCTGGTCCGTGACTGGGCTGGATTTCTTCCTGTAGTCCGTGATTGACTGTAGACCCTGCCACATGCCTCTTGTGTCTGAGCCGTTGAATTGAGATTCTACTTTGTCTCTGTACTGACGCTTAGCTTGTTTGATAGCCTTGCGGAGGGAATAGCTGCACTGTTTGTATTCGGTCATGTTACCAGACACCTTGCCCTGATTAAAAGCAGTGGTTCGGCTTTCAGTTTCACGCGAATGCTGCCATCAATCCACGGTTTCTGGTTAGGGAATGTTTTAATCGTTGCTATGGGAACGACATCTTCAACGCACGTTCTAATGAACTCGCACACCGAATCAGCGTATTCGTCAATGTTGTTATCTGACACAATACGAAACATGTCCCAGTCCACGTGATGGAAGCAGTCTTGGAGTGTGGAGTCAGCTTGGTCGGACCAGCGTTGGACAGACCTCAGCGTGGGAGCCTCTAGTTTTAGTTTCTGTCTGTAGGCAGGGATCAGCAAAATGGAGTCGAGGTCAGCTTTTCCGAAAGGGGGGCGGGGCAGGGCCTTATATGCGTCGCGGAAGTTAGAGTAACAATGATCCAAGGTTTTTCCACCCCTGGTTGCGCAATCGATATGCTGATAAAATTTAGGGAGTCTTGTTTTCAGATTAGCCTTGTTAAAATCCCCAGCTACAATGAATGCAGCCTCCGGATAAATGGTTTCCAGTTTGCAAAGAGTTAAATAATGTTCGTTCAGAGCCATCGATGTGTCTGCTTGGGGGGGGATATATACGGCTGTGATTATAATCGAAGAGAATTCTCTTGGTAGATAATGCGGTCTACATTTGATTGTGAGGAATTCTAAATCAGGTGAACAGAAGGATTTGAGTTCTTGTATGTTTCTTTCATCACACCATGTCTCGTTAGCCATGAGGCATACGCCCCCGCCCCTCTTCTTACCAGAAAGGTGTTTGTTTCTGTCGGCGCGATGCATGGAGAAACCCGTTGGCTGCACCGCTTCGGATAGCGTCTCTCCAGTGAGCCATGTTTCCGTGAAGCATAGAACGTTACAGTCTCTGATGTCCCTCTGGAATGCTACCCTTGCTCGGATTTCATCAACCTTGTTGTCTAGAGACTGGACATTGGCAAGAAGAATGCTAGGGAGTGGTGCACGGTGTGCCCGTCTCCAGAGTCTGACCAGAAGACCGCCTCGTTTCCCTCTTTTTCTGAGTCGTTTTTTTTTGGGTCGCTGCATGCGATCCATTCCGTTGTCCTGTTTGTAAGGCAGAACACAGGATCCGCGTCGCGAAAAACATATTCTTGGTCGTACTGATGGTGAGTTGACGCTGATCTTATATTCAGTAGTTCTTCTCGACTGTTTGTAATGAAACCTAAGATGACCTGGGGTACTAATGTAAGAAATAACACGTAAAAAAACAAAAAACTGCATAGGTTCCTAGGAACGCGAAGTGAGGCGGCCATCTCTGTCGGCGCCGGAAGAACCAGGCATCCTCTACTGATGGGATGAGGTCAATATCCTTCCAGGATACCCCGGCCAGGCCTGTTTGCAGAAGTGTTTTTGGGAGCGTTTGACAGTGATGAGGGGTGGTCGTTTGACTTCGAACCCATAACGAAAGCAGGCAACGAGGCAGTGATCACTGAGATCTTGGTTGAAAACAGCAAAGGTGTATTTAGGGGGAAAGTTGGTCAGTATGATATCTATGAGGTGCCCATGTTTATGGATTTGGGGTTGTACCTGGCAGGTACCTTGATAGTTTGTTTGAGATTGAGGGCATCTAGCTTAGATTGTAGGACGGCCGGGGTGTTAAGCATATCCCAATTTAGGTCACCTAACAGTACGAACTGTGATGATAGATGGGGCAAATCAATTCACATATGGTGTCCAGGGCACAGCTGGGAGCTGAGCGGGGTCTATAACAAGCGGCAACAGTGAGGGACTTATTTCTGGCGAGATGGATTTTTAAAAGTAGAAGCTCGAACTGTTTGGGCATAGACCTGGATAGTATGAAAGAACTCTGCAGGCAATCTTTACAGTAGATTGCAACCTCGCACACTTTAGCAGATCTATCTTGATGTAAAATGTGGTAATTGGGGATGGAAATTTCAGAATTTTTGCTGACATTCATAAGCCAGGATTTAGACAGGGCTAGGACATCAGGGTTGGCGGAGTGTGCTAAAGCAGTGAATAAAGCAAACTTAGGGAAGAGGCTTCTATGTTAACATGCATGAAACCAAGGCTTTTACGGTTGCAACAAATGAGAGCGCCTGGGGACATACAGGACCTGGGTTAACCTCTTCATTACCAGAGGAACAGAGGAGGAGTAGGCTGAGGATGAGACTAAAGGCTATAAGAACTGGTTGTCTGTTGCGTTGGGAACAGAGAAGAAAAGGAGCAGATTTCTGGGCGTTGTAGAATAGATTCAGGGCATAATGTACAGACAAGGATAAGGTAGGTTGCGAGTACAATGGAGGTAAACCTAGGCATTGAGTGATGATGAGAGAGGTTGCATCTCTGGAGGCGCCAGTTAAGCTAGTTGCGGTCTCCGCATGTGTGGGGGGTGGGACAATGGGGCTGAGGCATGTTGAGCGGGACTAGGGGCTCCACAGTAAAATAAAACAATTAGAGCTAACCTAAACAACAGTATACAAAGCATATAGACCTTAGAGAGAGGCATAACGCAATTACAGGTGTTGATTGGGAGATCAAAGACAACAACGGGTGAGACAACGGGTAAACAGCTAAGACAACAACAAAGGGTAGATGGTGATGAATGGGCAGAGAGGGTCAGTTAGCTACATACAGGGCCTGAGTTCGAAGCTGGGGCCGACAGATAGACAAAATTAAGTACCGTGTTAATGAACAGTCCAGCAGTCATCAGATGTGTAGCCGAGTGATCATAGGGTCCAATGAGCAGCAATAGATGAAACAGGGAGCCCTTCGGTAGTCGTTACTATGCTAGGCGAGCAGGAGACACAGTGTTCAGAAAAGCTAGCGGGCCGGGGATAGCAGATGGGACTTCACCGACATCCACGACGCAGAGGCCGGTTGAGAGCACATCGGCCGAATTACGTCAGCCGACCAGCAGACCAGTCGTGATGGATCGGCGGGGCTCCGTGTCGACAAAGAGTCCAGGCCAATTGGCAAGAGAGGTATTGTAATTGGTGTACTTTGTTTGCTAGCTCGAGGCTAATTCGTGCTTGCTTCTGGACAAGGCCACAATAGCCACTCGGTAGCTGCTAGCTGTGATGATCCGGTGTAATGGTCCAGGGCTTGTGGCAGGAATCCAGTGATGTAGTGGGAAAAAAGCAGTCTGATATGCTTTGGGCTGATATCGCGCTGTGTAGACTGGCAGGTATTATCCGGGCTTAAGCGACTGGTGTCTGAGCTAAAGGTAAATACCACTAGCACTGGCTAACAATGACAAAATAGCTAGTAGCTAATTAGCTGGCTAGCTTCTGATGGCTAGCTCCTGATGGAGGTTACAGTTATAAGGATCCGTACCACATTGGATGAGGCAGGTTGCCGTAAGGTATATTTAATCCAAATATGGACAAAATAGATATAAAATAAATATATTGAAATTATAAAAAAAACTGAATATTTACACGGGACAAAAACGAGACAAAAACAAGTCTTACTGCTACGCCATCTTGGAATACATGAGGGAGGAGGATGTCTTCCCTGTAGCTCACAACGTTGAGATTGCCTGCAATGACAACAAGCTCAGTCCGATGATGCTGTGACACACCGCCCCAGACCATGACGGATCCTGCACCTCCAAATAGATCCCGCTCCAGAGTACAATCCTCTGTGTAACGCTCATTCCTTTGACGATAAACGCGAATCCGACCATCACCCCTGGTGAGACAAAACCGCGTCTCGTCAGTGAAGAGCACTTTTTGCCAGTCCTGTCTGGTCCAGCGACGGTGGGTTTGTGCCCATAGGTGACATTGTTGCCAGTGATGTCTGGTGAGGACCTGCCTTACATCAGGCCTACAAGCCCTCAGTTCAGCCTATTGTGGACAGTCTGAGCACTGATGGAGTGATTGTGGGTTGCTGGTGTGGGTTGCTGGTGTAACTCGGCCAGTTGTTGTTGCCATCCTGTACCTGTCCCGCAGGTGTGATGTTCGGATGTACTGTGCCTGTGCAGGTGTTGTTACACGTGGTCTGCCACTGCGAGGACGATCAGCTGTCCGCCCTGTCTCCCTGTAGTGCTGTCTTAGGTGTCTCACAGTACGGACATTGCAATTTATTGCCCTGGCAACATCTGCAGTCCTCATGCCTCCTTGCAGCATGCCTAAGGCACATTCACACAGATGAGCAGGGACCCTGGGCATCTTTCTTTTGGTGTTTTTCAGAGTCAGTAGAAGGGTCTCGTTAGTGTCCTAAGTTTTCATAACTGTGACCTTAATTGCCTGCTAGTCTGTAAGCTGTTAGTGTCTAAGGATCCGCCCCTTTTTTTCAATTTTTGACCTAAAATGACATACCCAAATCTAACTGCCTGTAGCTCAGGCCCTGAGGCAAGGACAAGCATATTATTGGTACCATTTAAAAGAAACACTTTGAAGTTTGTGGGAATGTGAAAGGAATGTAGGAGAATATAACACAATAGATCTGGTAAGAGATACTACAAAGAAAAAATCAACTGTTCTTTTGTATTTTTTTTGTACTATCATCTCTGAAATTCAAGAGAAAGGCCATAGTTTATTATTCCAGCTCAGGTGCTATTTAGATTTTTGCCACTAGATGACAGCAGTGTATGTGCAAAGTATTAGACTGATCCAATGAAGCATTGCATTTCTGTTAAAAAAATTGTATCGAGACTGCCCAAATGTGCCTAATTTGTTCATTAATAACTTTTCATGTTCAAAATTGTGCACTCTCCTCAAATAATATGGTATTATTTCACTGTAAAAGCTACTGTAAATTGGACAGTGCAGTTAGATTAACAAGAATTTAAGCTTTCTGTCAATATCAGATATGTCTATGTCCTGGGAAATGTTCTTGTTTCTTACAACTTCATGCTAATCGCATTAGCCTACAATAGTTCAACCGTCCCGTGGAAGGGACACCGATCCCGAAGAAGTTTTAACGACCATTCCACAGATGCATGTTCATTAATTGTTTAGGGTTCATTGAACAAGCATGGGAAACAGTGTTTAAACTCTTTACAATGAAGATCTGTGAAGTTATTCAGATTTTTATGAATTATCTTTGAAAGAAAGGGTCCTGAAAAAGGGACGTTTCGTTTTTTTTGCTGAGTTTATGATGTGTCTATACGTGGAAAAATACACGTTTTAACATTTCGACCAACCGATTGGTCAAAAGAACGGTCGATTTAAGATTTTTTTTTTGTCGGTGACAGCCCTAATTAGAATGTACCAGAGTCCACCAAAGTAGAGCTCCTTCGGCAAAACATTGAGGGGGTTGGGGGGGGCTATTCTATGTACCTGTGGAAAACAGAGTAACAGATTTCTCATGTCAACATGACCAAAATACTACAAACGACCAAATAAACTACAAACAAGCCAAGACTAAGAAGCTACTGTAGCATTCTACTATAAAATGTAACTGCCCAATGCCTGTGGTACTACTACTACTACGCACATAGATCTGAAATGCTACCCACTCCCTTAAGCAGACTGGCTTAATGACACTAATGCTCATGGTGCGCTTGCGAGCAGTCATCCTCACAATTGTGAGGAGGTAGTTGGAAAGGAGACCATGGGGTTGCTATAGATACCCTTTTTTACAGGTAGAATATTGGAGGTAAAAGTGCTAAGCTTCCACAAACCTAATTTGCACCATTACAATGCCACTGTTTTCAGATCCCAGAGTATCAGATGTTCTTTAGAGTATTATAAGTGTGAGCAAGCAGAACAGCAGTGTAAGCAAATGCTCCTTATTTCATCTGTTATTCAAACAGGCAGGAATAATTAAATGAGTAAATTAATCTATCAAAGATACGCAGTCTGCAAACACTGATACAGATACTACAGGATTAGTGGGAAGAGACAGGATGTTTTTTGGTGCTTACGCCTCTCTTACACACTGTACTGTACTCCACACGTGTCTGTGTGCACACAGAAATGCATCTACATGCTGTGCTGACGAGCAAATGCATCATGGATGGGATTCAGTGTGTGTCTGTGTGTTGGCAAATGTAAAGTGCATGCATGCTTGTGCATATGTGCTTGTGGGTGTCAGCACATGGATGTAAGTGTGTGTGTATGCCCAAGCATGCGTGTGACTATTCCGAGCCCTCTCCCTGGCTGTGTGTCCTCAGGAACATTGAGATTAGTCAAGGCTGTCTTTTTGCTGGCAGACTATTCCTCAATTAATCTCAAGAGAAGAGGGGGGAAAATCATCCAGCTGGGGATTCAAAATAGAAGTTTAGTCCCCCCCCCTCTCCCTTCATCCCTCCTCTTTCCCCCCTCACCCCCTGGCATCCGGATGAGCTCAGCTGGCAGTGGCTACCAGTCTGCGCAGAAAATAGAGGGATGAAGAACAGAATGAGGAAGAAGAGGCGGTGGGTGCCCACGAGCCACTAATGTCATTGCTGCTGCTGTTGTTTGAGATTTCACACCAACAGAACGAGAGAAAGAGAATCATGCCTGTGGAAATACTGCAGACTGAGAATTTAGGTTATATACCCTCCCTCACATCTACACTCATCTTCCGTTGGTCCCTTTCACACGCCCACGCAAAAAGACACACACACTTACATATACATCCTTAGTCAATATAATTGTGACTAGAGCCAATTATTTACTTTCAGCTTTGTTTCTAGAACCTGCCTCCACCTATGAGAAGAGAGCAGTAGTCCTGACCAGAATAAATGCAGTTATGATGTAGTAAGTGGAGAAAGGCAATATTTCCAAAAGCCTACTCCTACCTGTCCCCCCAAAAATGTAAAGCAGTCAGTCTTTATGTTGTAGAAGCGGAATCTACATCCAGTAAATCTATGGTACAACACAGTATTGGGATCAAATAACATTTCTGCTGAGGAGACTCCCATTGTCTCCATGGCAACCCCTTGGCCAGGCAAAGGGAGAGGTTCAGGTTACACAACCAACATCCAAAATAAGGAAAAGACACAACACACACACAATTACATTGTACATTGTTTCGATAGTATAGAGACAGGTATTATAGATAATTTACATTTTGTGTCTACGGAGCTGACATGACAGGCCTTAATGACCACACAGACCACACACAGCTATGAAAAACAGGTGGCAGCGTACAATGAAGAAGAGCGTGACAATGCAGGAGCGCCCAGCTACTGTGTCCCAGTAGAGTCACAATGTGCTATTGCACCCCTCCATCTCTCAGCTCTCCTCCGGCACAGTAAATGGACTTCCCTCAGCCAGCCACAGACATACAACCACACACATGCTCAGAACACAGGCACGACACCCAAGGGATAGAGGGAGGGATAAAGGGAGGAAGAGGACGAGTGAGAGAGAGCGAGAGACGATGCAGTAGTTAGTGGAAGCAGAGTGGTGATGAAGAAGCAGTATTTACCGTATCTGCTGGCTAGCTAGCACTGTAGCATTGTGACTGAGATGCTGCTAGTGTTCCTTCCTCTTATCTTGGAAGGCTAAATGTCAGGCGGCTGCATCAGCAGCAGCAGCTCCTGGGCCTGCGTCTCTCCCTCCCTCCCTCCCTCTCTCTCTCTCTCATTCCGCCCGACTCTCTCTTCCCCCCTGTCTCTCTCTCTCTCTCTGCCTCCTGTCTCTCTCTCTCTGCCTCCTGACTCTCACTCTCTGTTTCTCTCTCTTCCCTCTCTTTCTCTCACGCTCTCTGGTTGTGCAGCTAGCTACAGAATCCCCGGTGCTGTATTCATCTCCTACCAGCAGCAGTAACAGCAGTGTTCCGGGAGCTGTCCTTATAGGGGGAAGCTGCCCTGCCTGCCGGGGGCTGGGCTTCCAGTGGGCTGGCTGCCTGACTGACTGAAGGCTGGAGATGTTTGCTGAGGGGTTGGTCTGAGGCTGGATAGACCCCTCCTCCGATCCCTTCCTCCCCTTCATGCAGCTGTGGAGCGGGCATAGTCGATGGGGTGGGGCTAATTGGGCAGGGCTTTATTGGTACTGCTCTCTGTCACACACACAAGCAAGCAAACACTCAATGCTAATTGCTAGCATGCTAAAAGTGTATGCTGCCTGTGACTGCAGCAGGAGGGGCAGAATTGGTGGAACCAGTTTGACTGTAGACACATAGCCTACTGTAGTTCTCAGTCAGAATGGGCGGAACCTGTTCAGTACCTCCAGGATTCTGTGATTGCAATTATTTTTTTCGAAATCAAATTTGACCAATCACTGCACTTTTTCCGCATAAAACAGTCAAATCATCACAATTTCATCACATAAAACTGACCCATCACACACAGTACAAAATGAGGGCTCGCAGTTTCAACTGATCACTGCACATTTACCGCATAATATGGTTCAATCAAACCACACGTCAAGAAATGTTTCCCTCTTCAGCGCATTTTCACAAAAAATTGAACAACATGAGAGAAAAGAGAAACCTGTACACTGCTCTTGCTAGTATCACTGTTCTTTACTATGCTTTACGTATCAGCCTCAAGGACTTTGTCAGAGCTCAAATACGCGAGTACCTTTTGAATTTTGAACAACAATTTTTCATTGCATATTGCCAGGAAAAATGGCCAAATCAAGCATTTTTGGACATAAATTTGCAGGGTTTTTTCTGCATAGTGTTTTTATGGGCCGCAGTATTTTTTTTATTTTTTATAATTTGTGAGGAAACATTTTTTCAGTCTATACTTAAATGACTAAAACCAGAAATAAAGTACACTTCATGACCTAGACACCTGCTCGTCGAACATCTCATTCCAAAATCATGTGCATTAATATGGAGTTGGTTCCCCCTTTTCTGCTATAACAGCCTCCACTCGTCTGAGAAGGCTTTCAACAAGACGTTGGAACACTGCTGTGGGGACTTGCTTCCATTCAGCCACAAGAGCATTAGGGAAGTCTGCACTGATGTTGGCCGATTAGGCCTGGCTCGCAGTCGCCAATCCATTTCATCCCAAAGTTGTTGGATGGGGTTGAGGTCAGGGCTCTGTTCCGTCCAGTCAAATTCTTCCACACCGATCTCGACAAACCATTTCTGTATGGACCTCACTTGTGCACGGGGGAATTGTCATGCTGAAACAGGAAAGGGCCATCTTCCCCAAACTGTTGCCACAAATTTGGAAGCACATAATTTTCCAGAATATCATTGTATGCTGTAGAGTTAAGATTTCCCTTCACTGGAAATAAGGGGCCTAGCCTGAACCATGAAAACCAGCCCCAGACCTTTATTCCTCCTTCACCAAACTTTACAGTTGGCACTATGCATTGGGGCAGGTAGTGTTCTCCTGGCATCCATCAAATTCAGATTTGTCTGTCTGACTGCCAGATGGTGAAGCGTGATTCATTACTCCAGAAAAGGCATTTCCACTGCTCCAGAGTCCAATGGCTGCAAGCTTTACACCACTCCAGCCGATGCATGGCATTGCACATGTTGAAGTTAGGCTTGTGTGAGGCTGCTCGGCCATGAAAACCCATTAAATGAAGCTCCCGACGAACAGTTATTGTGCTGGTCTTGAATCCAGAGGAAGTTTGGAACTCGGCAGTGACTGTCGCAACCGAGAACAGGCAAATTGTATAAGCTACGTGCGTCAGCATTTGGCGGTCCCATTCTGTGAGCTTGTGTGGTGTGGCATACCACTTCGCGGCTGAGCCGTTGTTGCTTCTAGACGTTTTCACATCACAATAACAGCACTTACAGTTGACTGGGAAGAAATTTGACAAACTTACTAATTTGAAAATGTGGCATCCTATGCCATGTTGAAAGTCACTGAGCTCTTCAGTTAGGCCATTCTACTGACAATGCTTGTCTATGAAGATTGCATAGCTGTGTGCTCGATTTTATACTCCTGTCAGGAACTGGTGTGGCTGAAATAGCCAAATCCACTAATTTGAAGGGGTGTCCACATACTTTTATATATAAAGTGTCTATCATGTTATGTACATTGATTTAACATCACATATCAGCTTATGGCAAAATCAGGCGTTACATACTTTACAGTTACACGTGGATGGAGATTGGATAGCAAGCCAGATGTGATGGGTTACAAGAACATGGTAGACACCATAGACAAAAACACGATGACACACAGCAACACACACATGGCTGAAATAGCCAAATCCACTAATTTGAAGGGGTGTCCACATACCTATGTATATAATAATGCATTCGGAAAGTATTCAGACCCCTTCCCCTTTTCCACATTTTGTTACGTTACAGCTTTACTCTAAAATTGACAAAATACTTTTTTTACTCATCAATCCACACACAATGCCCAATAATGACAAAGCAAAAACATGTTTTTGGAATGTTTGCAAATGTATAAAAAATAAAAAACAGAAATACCTTATTTACATAAGTATTCAGACCCTTTGCTATGAGAATCGAAATTGAGCACAGGTGCATCCTGTTTCCAGTGATCATACTTGAGATGTTTCTACAACTTGATTGGAGTCCACCTGTGGTAAATTCAATTGATTGGACATGATTTGAAAAGACACACACCTGTCTATATAAGGTCCCACAGTTGACATGCATGTCAGAGCAAAAACCGTTCCATTAGGTCAAAGAAATTGTCCGTAGAGCGGTTAGACAGGATTGTGCCGAGGGACAGATCTGGAGAAGAATACCAAAACATTTCTGCAGAATTGAAGGTCCCCAAGAACACAGTGACCTCCATCATTCTTAAATGGAATAAGTTTGGAACCACCAAGACTCTTCCTAGAGCTGGCCACCTGGCCAAACTGAGCAATCAGGGAAGAAGGGCCTTGGTCAGGGAGTTGACCAAGAATGAGATGGTCACTCTGAAAGGCTCCAGAGTTCCTCTATGGAGATGGGAGAACCTTCCAGAAGGACGACCATCTCTGCAGCACTCCACCAATAAGGCCTTTATGGTAGAATGGCCAGACGAAAGCCACTCCTCAGTAAAAAGCACATGTCAGCTTGCTTGGAGTTTGCCAAAACTCTCAAGGACTCTCAGACCATGAGAAACAAGATTCTCTGGTCTGTTGAAACCAAGATTGAACTCTTTAGCCTGAATGCCAAGTGTCACGTCTGGAGGAAACCTGGCACCATACCTACGATGAAGCATAGTGGTGGCAGCATCATTCTGTGGGAAGTTTTTCAGCGGCAGGGACGAGGAGACTAGTCAGGATCGAGGGATGTAATTTGAATGGAGTTCATGGAGATGGAACGAGAGAAAGACTACGAAAGAGTGCTCACGTGAGTACTGATTTAACGCAATGATATTCGAGTGATAGGCTGTTTTAAAACTGCAGCTGCAATTTAAATATAATAATCTTTACAAAATAAGGTGACCCCTGAAAGCCAGATGGAGATGGGTAAATTAGACCTTCTTCCGGTCTTTAAATTACTGTAGCATAGACTATCCTGCAACAAATGCAGGCCTAACTGTCACAAAAAAAGTTACCATGATGAGATGATAGGTCTCCATGCATTGGGAACTGTGGATAATATGTGTGAAATGCTTGATAATGTACGTGATATCAACAGAGAAGTATACTTTCTGGATGATTTGTGTGATCCCTCCGGCCTGGAGGTAAGCTATAGTCATTCCGCTACCCAAGAATAGTAAAGCCCCCTTCACTATCGCAAATAGCCGACAAATCAGCCTGTTACCAACCCGTAGTAAACCTCTGGAAATAAATGTGTTTAACCAGATACAATGCTATTTCACAGTAAAATTTACAACAGAATTTCAGCACGTTTATAGGGAAGGACACTCAACAAGCACAGCACTTACACAAATGACTGATGATTGGCTGAGAGAAATTGATGCTGTATTTTTAGACTTCAGTGCAGCTTTTGACATTATCAATCATAGTCTGCTGCTGGAAAAACATGTGTTAGGCTTTACACCCCCTACTATTATGTGGATAAAGAGTTACTTGTGTAACAGAACACAGAGGGTGTTCTTTAATGGAAGCCTCTGAAATATAATCCAGTTAGAATCAGAAATTCCCCATGGTAGCTGTTTAGGCCCCTTGCTTTTTTCAATTTTTACGAACAACATGCCACTGACTTTGAGTAAAGCCAGAGTGTCTATGTATGCGGATGACTCAACACTATACACGTCAGCTACTACAGAGACTGAAATGACTGCAACACTCAACAAAGAGCTGAAGTTAGTTTCAGAATGGGTGGCAAGGAATAAGTTATCCCTAAATATTTCTAAAACTAAAAGCATTGTATTTAGAACAAAACACTCACTAAACCATAAACCTCAACAAAATCTTGTAATAAATCATGTGGAAATTGAGCAAGTTGAGATGTATAAACTGCCTGGAGTAACCCTAGATTGTAAACTGTCATGGTCAAGACATATTGATGCAGTAGTAGCTAAGATAGGAAGAAGTTTGTCTATAATAAAGCAATGCTCTGCCTTCTTAACAACACTATCAACAACACAGGTCATACAGGCCCTAGTTTTGTCGCACCTTGACTAATGTTCAGTCAGGTGGTCAGGTGCCACAAAGAATGACTTTTTTGAAAATTGCAATTGGCTCAGAACAGGGCAGCACGGTAGGACCTTAGATGTACACAGAGAGCTAATATTAATAATATGCATGTCAATCTCTCCTGGCTCAAAGTGGAGGAGAGATTGACTTCATCCCTACTTGTATTTATGAGACGTTTTGACATGTTGAATGCACAGACATGCTACAAGTGGTCTCTTCACAATCCCCAAGTCCAGAACAGACTGTGGTAGGCACACAGTACTACATAGAGCCATGACTACATTAATTTTAAAAAACAGATAACAAAAACACCTTATAGAACAGCGGGGGACTGTGAAGCAACACAAACATTGGCACAGACATGCATGCACAGACATGCATGCACAGACACACACACACACAATAACACACGCACTATACATCCACATTATTTAGTACTGTAGATATGTGGAAGTGGTGGAGTAGGGGCCTGAGGGCACACAGTGTGTTGTGAAATCTGCTAATGTATTGATTGTAATGTTTTAAAATTGTATAAACTGCTTCATTTCCCTGGACCCCAGGAAGAGTAGCTGCTGCCTTGACAGCATCTAATGGGGATCTATAATAAATACAAATACAAACTGTGATCCATACTGAGATGGGCTGTCTGTCCCCACCCTGAGCGTTGATGATTCATCTTGCAGAGGCCGTAGACTCTACGGCGTAGAGAAACCAGATTTCGACATCGCATATAATGTAATAGTTCCATTTCACGCCATGCTGTTCATATAAATAATGTATTATAATTTCTGGTTTCTTGCTGTTATTTATCCCGGGAAAAGGGAAATGGTTTTGGTTGGTATATCCTGGTAAATCTCGGTAACCGGGTTCTCACCATTCAACCCTAGCGCGCACACCTCATAACTGTATATCATATTGCCCTAATCAGTGGGTGCCCACTGCTGTTACAGCCTAAAATTACTTAAACTGTCTAGTGTTTCCAGATTTCTATCATTACTTACAATATGAGTGAAATAGCTTTCCTTGCAAAAAAGTATAATTAAGTTGGCCAGCTCATCCTCGTCTAGACAATTGATTGGTCAGGTCATCCTCCTCAGGAGTATTCTCATCGACGGGGCTGTAGTGGAGCAGGTTGAGAGCTTCAAATTCCTTGGTGTCCACATCAACAACAAACTAGATTGGTCCAAACACACCAAGACAGTCGTGAAGAGGGCACGACAAAGCCCATTCCCCCTCAGGAAAACCTGGTTCGGTCTGCTTTCCACCAGACACTGGGAGATGAATTCACCTTTCAGCAGGACAATAGCCTAACACACAACTCCAAATCTACACTGGAGATGCTTACAAAGAAAACAGTGAATGTTCCTGAGTGGCCGAGTTACAGTTTTGCTTAAATATACTTGAAAATCTAAGGCAAGACCTGAAAATGTTTGCATAGGAAAGCTTGAAGAATTATGAAAAGAAAAGCAAGCCAGGCATGGAAAGCTCTATGTAATACATTTTGAATTCAGGGTGTAACACAATAAAATGTGGAATAAGTCAAGGGAATATTTGCTGAAGGCACTGTGAGCAATATGTTTGGAACATCGAATCGCAATATATATCGTATTGCCACCAAAGTATCGTGACAATATCGTATCTTGAGGTCCCTGGCAATTCCCAGCCCTAGTTGGTAGGTAGGTAGTTATATATTTAAACTGACCTTTCAATTACTTAGCCTATGTGCCAGCAATGAGCTCTCTGCTCTGCCTCCAATTTGATTATGGGTTGGCTCAGTCTATTCAAATCTGGATCAAGTCTGCTTTGATTAATGCCGACACAAACCTTGCTGCCCAGCTGAACTCAGTGCCCTGGCTGGCTACATCAATGATGAATATAAACGCTGGATTGCTGATGCAATGTATTGGCCATTGAGATGCTTTGAAGCCACCGGTCAGTCATATTGGCACTCCCCAGTAGGAGCAGTCTTCCATAGGAATAAATGGAATTCTACAGTATTTATTTATTTGTGAATTTTTACCCCTTTTTCTCCCCAATTTGGTGGTATCGAATTGTTTTAGTAGCTACTATCTCGTCTCATCGCTACAACTCCCGTACGGGCTCGGGAGAGTCGAAGGTTGAAAGTCATGCATCCTCCGATACACAACCCAAGCAAGCCGCACTGCTTCTTAACACAGCGCGCATCCATCCCGGAAGCCAGCCGCACCAATGTGTCGGAGGAAACACTGTGCACCTGGCAACCTTGGTTAGCGCGCACTGCGCCTGGCCCCGCCACAGGAGTCGCTGGTTGGCGATGAGACAAGGATATCCCTACCGGCCAAGCAAGGCCAATTGTGCGTCGCCCCACGGACCTCCCGGTCACGGCCAGTTGCGACAGAGCCTGGGCGCGAACACAGAGTCTCTGGTGGCACAGCTGGCGCCCTTAACCACTGCGCCACCCGGGAGGCCCTTGGAATTCTACAGTATTTCAATTAAATTCTTCAAGGACATACAGTTCCAGTCAAGTTTGGACACACCTACTACTCATTCAAGGGTTTTTCTTTGTTTTTACTATGTTCCACATTGTAGAATAATAGTGAAGACATCAAAACAAGGAAATAACACATTTGAAATCATGTAGTAACCAAAAAAGTGTCAAACGAATCAAAATATAGTTTATATTTGAGATTCTTCAAAGTAGCCACCCTTTGCCTTGATGAGATCTTTGGACACTCTTGGCATTCTCTCAACAAGCTTGTCCAACATATACTGAGCAATTGTTGGCTGCTTTTCCTTCATGCTGTGGTCCAACTCATCCCAAACCATCTCAACTGGGTTGAGGTCAGGTGATTGTGGAGGCCAGGTCATCTGATGCAGTACTCCATCACTCTCCTTCTTGGTCAAATAGACCTTACATAGCCTGGATGTGTTGGGTCATTGTCCTGTTGAAAAACAAATTATAGTCCCACTAAGTGCAAACCAGATGGGATGGCGTATCGCTGCGAATGCTATGGTAGTCATGCTGGTTAAGTGTGCCTTGAATTCTAAATAAATCAGAGACAGCGTCACCGCCAACGCACCTCCACACCATTGCACCTCCTCCTCCATGCTTCACGGTGGGAACCACACATGCGGAGATCATCCATTCATCTACTCTGCGTCTCACAAAGACACAGCGGTTGGAGCCAAAAATGTCCAATTTGGACTCATTAGACCAAAGGACAGATTTACGGTCTATGTCCATTGCTCATGTTTCTTGGCCCAAGAAAGTCTCTTTTTCTTATTGGTGTCCTTTAGTGTCCTTTAGTATTGGTTTCTTTGCAGCAATGAAGGCCTGATTCACGCAGTCTCCTCTGAACAGTTGATGCTGAGATGTGTATGTTACTTTAAATCTGTGACGCACTTATTTGGGCTACAATTTCAGAGGCTAGTAACCAGTGGTGTAAAGTACTTATTAAGTAAAAATACTTTAAAGTACTACATAAGTCGTTTTTGGGGGTATCTGTACTTTACATTTTTGGCAACTTTTTCTTCACTATATTCCTAAAGAAAATGTACTTTTTACTCAATTTTCCAATTCACACATTTATCAAGAGAACATTACTAAACACAAATGCTTCATCAATAAATAAAAAAACAAGAAATTTGTGCCGTCTGGTTTGTTTAATATAAGGAACTTGAAATGGCTTATAATTTTCTTTTTACTTTTGATACTAAGTACATTTGAGCAATTCCATTTGCTTTTTATACTTAAAAGTATATTGAAAACCAAATACTTTTAGACTTTTACTCAAGTAGTATTTAACTGGGTGACTTTCACTTGAGTCATTTTCTATTATGGTATCTTTACTTTTACTCAAGTTGAGTACTTTTTCCAACACTGCTGGTAACTCTAATGAACTTATCCTCTGCAGCAGAGGTAACTCTGGGTCTTCGTTTCCTGTGGCGGTCCTCATGAGAGCCAGTTTCATCTTGCGATTTATGGTTTTTGTGACTGCACTTGAAGACTCTTTCAAAGTTCTTGAAATGTTCCAGATTGACTGACCTTCATGTCAATCATGTATTTTTTTAAATTGTATATATATATTTTTTATTTTATTTTTTTAGCTCACATAATATAATTTAAAAGTATACATGAATGTGTCTGTAATAGAATAAATGTGCTAAAACAAACCTAGACATGTATAAATGCATTTATATAGCTTCCCCCCAAAAAATGTAAATAGTGGGGGAGTGCCAAGATGGAGGCAAGGTGGCTTCAACACAGCCCACCATATTAGTCATCTAATGTATATATAAATCCTTGGGCTACACCCAGGATGCATGGGACATGTTATAGGAGTGGTGGGGCTTGGTAAATATAGTGTGGGGGGGGTAAAGTAGGATCCAGACAGATTGTGCAAAGGAGGGGGTGGGGGCAAACACTCAATCCATTGCTTAATTAACCCAACATTTTATGGGTAACTCATTTCTGTCACCATACTGCTACTGTGTCTCTCATTGTGGAATAGAAGAATCATGTCAGCCCTGTACATTTTTTCCTCCCTCTATGAAAACGGGGCTGTACTTTTAGCAGTCTCCTGGAGAGGATAATGGATTTATGGAGGCTGCCTGAGAGATAGAGAGAGAAACAGCTAAAAGAGGTCTGGTCTGCCTGGGTCAAATTCAATTAGGGAGGATGGAGACCTCAGCCAAAGCAGACTGTGACGAAAATCTCTTTAGGAACCCTTCGTCAAAACAATATGAATTTCCTGGGGGTGAGTTTAATGGGATCTAATAGGATTGCAATGTACTGAATTTGAATGGGATATGTTAACCCTGTGATTTTGTCTTCATGCATTTGAATAACACACATTAGTGATGTAAATTATGACCCTGACACTACACTGTCATTAGCCTTTATTGTTAATTCGCCATTGTTCCAGTGAGCGTCCACATTGTTCTTATCATGAGGACTATCATTCCAGGGGCTGTGCCCGGGGCTCGCACAGTGGAGGTGTTGCCATGGGGATGGTGTCCGGAAAGATGGCTGTCGCCTTTTAGCGGGAGCCCTCCTTAAAGACACACAGAAGGTCATTTCTCACCCAGGGTCCACTCCTGCCATGCCCTGTCCAACACAGAGGGTCGCCAGGCAACAAGCAACAGGGCTTCAGCAGCCCTCTCTGTCACGAGATACACAAAAGTATGTGGACAACCCTTCAAATTAGTGGATTCAACTATTTCAGCCACACCCATTGCTGACAGGTGTATAAAATCGAGCACACAGCTTTGCAATTTCCATAGACAAACATTGGCAGTAGATTGGCATTACTGAAGAGCTCAGTGACTTTCAAAGGGGCACCGTCATAGGATGTCACCTTTCCAACAAGTATGTTCGTCAAATTTCTGCCCTGCTAGAGCTACCCGGTCAACTGTAAGTTCTGTTATTATGAAGTGGAAACATCTAGGAGCAACAACAGCTCAGCCGCGAAGTGGGAGATCACACAAGCTCACAGAATGGGATCACCGAGTGCTAAAGCGTATAAAAAAATCACTAACTACCGAGTTCCAAACTGCCTCTGGAAGCAACGTCTGCACAATAACTGTTTCTCGGGAGCCATGCGCAATGCCAAGCATCGACTGGAGTTGTGTAAAGCTTACTGCCATTAGACTATGGAGCAGTGGAAACATGACTGTTGACTCACGCTTCACCATCTGGCAGTCTGACGGATTAATCTGGGTTTGGCGGATGCCAGGAGAATGCTACCTGCCGCAATGCATAGCACAACTGTAAAGTTTGGTGGAGGAGGAATAATGGTCTGGGGCTGTTTTCATGGTTTGGGCTAGGCCATTTAGTTCCAGTGAAGGGAAATCTTAATGGTACAGCATACAATGACATTCTAGATGATTATGTGCTTCCAAATTTGTGGCAACAGTTTGGGGAAGGCCCTTTCCTATTTCAGCATGACAACGCCCCATGCGCAAAGCAAGGTCCATAAAGAATTGGTTTGTTGAGACTTGGGTGGAAGAACTTGACTGGCCTGCACAGAGCCCTGACCTCAACCCCATCGAGCACCTTTGAAATGAATTGGAATGCCGACTGTGAGCCAGGCCTAATCGCCCAACATCAGTGCCCGGCCTCACTAATGCTCTTGCGGCTGAATGGAAGCAAGTCCCCTCAGTAATGTTCCAACATCTAGTGGAAAGCCTTCCCAGAAGAGTGGAGGCAGTTATAGCAGCAAAGGGAGGACCAACTCCATATTAATGCCCATGATTATGTAAAGAGATGTTTAAGCAGGTGTCCACATACTTTTGTATGTAGTGTATCACCATACTAGCAACCCAGACACTGTCACTATAACACATCCCCACACTGTTAACCCAGTCTCTGTCATAACTTAATCCCAATCTAGAAACCCAGTCAGGGTCATAACAAATCACCACAATGGCATAGATCCCAGTCACTGTCACAGTACACTACCAATCTGACAACCCAGTCACTGACATATAATATACCCAATCTGTCAACTGATTCCTAAATGGCAAATATAACTCCTCACCTCTCTACCATGCTGGCTGATATGTGGTGAGCGTTCTGGCACTAAATGGTTACCGTGCATCACCCAAGTGGGTGCCACAATGGATCAGGTGAGCCCTTATTATGTAAAAAGCTTTGATTACCTCAGTAGGTAGAAAGTTGCTATATAAATCTAATTAATATATACATGCAACTGCCAAAATAAAGAAACACTTGAGTAAATGAGGGATACAAAGTATATTGAAAGCAGCAATTAACATCCCATCATGCTTAGGTGTTAGCAAAAGCAGCAGCTAGTCTTCCTGGGGTCCACACAACATGAAACCTGACATAATACAGAACATGAATAGAAAAGAACAGCTCAAGGACAGAACAAATTTTTTTTGAAGGCACACGTAGCCTACAAATTAATACATACACACAAACTATATAGGTCAAATAAGAGGCGTTGTGCCGTGAGATGTTGCTTTATCTGTTTTTTGAAGGCAGGTTTGCTGTTAATTTGAGATGGAACGGAGTTCCATGCAATAATAGCCCTATATAATACGGTTTGCTTTCTTGAATATGCATCCATACACATTAGGGTCAGGTATAAAACGCCCAGTTGCCCATTATTTTGGCTAACATGGCTAGAAGAATAAATATCAGTAAATCTCAATTGGAAAGAGGGGTCTCAAAAGAGGATAGGGGATTTAAAGGGTGTATGTGCCAAGGCACTTTGAAGCTGGTTCTGATTTGATTTGATAGTTCATGGTGGCCCAACTCCTATTAAGCTTTTCCTTTATTTTGGCAGTTACCTGTATACAATCCAGCATGTCATAACACATAGAAAACCAGTCGCTGTCACTTTAACACATCCCCACTCTAACAACCCAGCCTCTGGTGACTCATCATCCATTACATTTCACACAGCTGGAACAGGAAAGCATTCCTCCTACACAAGGACCATGGAGTTACGAAATGAAACGTGCACACAACAATGTGGATGTGTTAACAGGTGATACACATACACTCCAACACATACACATATGCATACAGTGCATACACAATAGTGAACCACATTAAATTACCATGAGAGCATTAAAATAATAAAATACTGGACAGACGTGACAGCTGATCATCAAGTCATATGGATGCCAGAAAGCATGTTCCGGGATTTAGGCCTAAGCGTGTTGGCCAATGACAAGCCAATATTGTGTGTACAAGTAAGTACCCATCTCTGCCTTCTCCACCTCACATCTCCATTGGGTGAAATTGATTTGGAACAAGTGAGGCTTGCAACAGCAAGCAGCCATTACGGTCTGTCAGTTTCCCTTTACCAATCTGTCCCTATCGTGCTCGTGTGCCTGTTGCCAGGGCAACGGCTTTTGCACCTTCACCCCTGGGACCAGGGTGAGCCCCAGAGGACTTCCTCCCCTTCCCCTGTTCTCCTCTGCTCTTCTCTTCACCCCCATATCTTACACACTAACCTGACTGAACAATACACAGTGGCACGACAAACCGCACAACATCTGCTATGCATGAGAGCTTGCCATAAAGACCTATTTGCCAATAAGGAACGAAACATCAACTCGCTAGTCTATACAAAAGACATACTCTGAGCACAAATATTGTGATCAAAATAAATGCAGTAAAGAGTATGATAAATCACTGCCTTGAAGGCCCAAACTGAGGGTAATCGGGATAGATGTAGACTGATCAAAAACACAGATATGGTGTAATATGCTATACTCTGGAGAATAGATGGCCCATAACAAAACACCTTTTAGTGATTGAGCGCTGTCTGGGCTAGTTGTGTGGAGGAGAGAGGAGAAAGTCCAGACTCACCAGTGTTATGTACTGCTGTTTCTCCTGGCGAAGGGTAGACACCTCAAGCTTTAGGGCTCGGTTTCTATCCTCCAGAAGGCGGAAGAGGCTGACGTGGGATGAAAGAACTGTGGAGTGCAGGGGAGTAACCTCATGTCTCAGCTGCAAGAGAAGGAAGGAAAGATACAGTGCCTTGCAAAAGTATTCGGCCCCCTTGAACTTTGCGACCTTTTGCCACATTTCAGGCTTCAAACATAAAGATATAAAACTGTATTTTTTTATGAAGAATCAACAACAAGTGGGACACAATCATGAAGCGGAACGACATTTATTGGATATTTCAAACTTTTTTTAACAAAACAAAAACTGAAAAATTGGGCGTGCAAAATTATTCAGCCCCTTTACTTTCAGTGCAGCAAACTCTCTCCAGAAGTTCAGTGAGGATCTCTGAATGATCCAATGTTGACCTAAATGACTAATGATGATAAATACAATCCACCTGTGTGTAATCAAGTCTCCGTATAAATGCACCTGCACTGTGATAGTCTCAGAGGTCCGTTAAAAGCGCAGAGGGCATCATGAAGAACAAGGAACACACCAGGCAGGTCTGAGATACTGTTGTGAAGAAGTTTAAAGCCGGATCTTTTTGGATACAAAAAGATTTCCCAAGCTTTAAACATCCCAAGGAGCACTGTGGAAGCGATAATATTGAAATGGAAGGAGTATCAGACCACTGCAAATCTACCAAGACCTGGCCGTCCCTCTAAACTTTCAGCTCATACAAGGAGAAGACTGATCAGAGATGCAGCCAAGAGGCCCATGATCACTCTGGATGAACTGCAGAGATCTACAGCTGAGGTGGGAGACTCTGTCCATAGGACAACAATCAGTCGTATTTTGCACAAATCTGGCCTTTATGGAAGAGTGGCAAGAAGAAAGCCATTTCTTGTTTAAAGTTTGCCACAAGCCACCTGGGAGACACACCAAACATGTGGAAGAAGGTGCTCTGGTCAGATGAAGCCAAAATTGAACTTTTTGGCAACAATGCAAAACATTATGTTTGGCGTAAAAAGCAACACAGCTCATCACCATGAACACACCATCCCCACTGTCAAACATGGTGGTGGCAGCATCGTGGTTTGGGCCTGCTTTTCTTCAGCAGGGACAGGGAAGATGGTTAAAATTGATGGGAAGATGGATGGAGCCAAATACAGGACCATTCTGGAAGAAAACCTGATGGAGTCTGCAAAAGACCTGAGACTGGGATGGAGATTTGTCTTCCAACAAGACAATGATCCAAAACATAAAGCAAAATCTACAATGGAATGGTTAAAAAATAAACATATCCAGGTGTTAGAATGGCCAAGTCAAAGTCCAGACCTGAATCCAATCGAGAATCTGTGGAAAGAACTGAAAACTGCTGTTCACAAATGCTCTCCATCCAACCTCACTGAGCTCGAGCTGTTTTGCAAGGAGGAATGGGAAAAAATGTTCAGTCTCTCGATGTGCAAAACTGATAGAGACATACCCCAAGCGACTTACAGCTGTAATCGCAGCAAAAGGTGGCGCTACAAAGTATGAACTTAAGGGGGCTGAATCATTTTGCACTCCCAATTTTTCAGTTTTTGATTTGTTAAAAAAGTTTGAAATATCCAATAAATGTCGTTCCACTTCATGATTGTGTCCCACTTGTTGTTGATTCTTTACAAAAAAACGCAGTTTTATATCATTATGTTTGAAGCCTGAAATGTGGCAAAAGGTCGCAAAGTTCAAGGGGGCCGAATACTTTCGCAAGGCACTGTATACGCTAGCCAGCAGTCTTATCCTGAATCTCCATGCAGGCTTTTGAAAGAGGAAGCTGAATAGGCTTGGGTCTGGTCAGTATTTGAATGGGAGACAACTTGGGGGAAAAAAACAGGGTGGGGGTGTTCTAGATTTAGAGGGCCACTAATACAGAGTGACAAACTCCATCTGGTCTAAGGAGACCCCATTGCCCAAGAGCAAAGGGTGCCATCCCTTAAACCAAGGACATAATACATGCCATACCCCAAATGGACATTTTTAGCATCCCCCAGTGCTACAGTGCATATTATTTCTGTAAGACAACTGTACAGGAAGACATAGGAGATGAGATGATTTCATAATTGCCAGTCTCACATGATGACATGTGTGCCCAAGCATAGGTCCTCCCCAGGAACTGTCATACAGCAGGGAGGGGATAGGGTTGTGGCTGTGGCTGCCTGGAACTAGGGATCCAGGGCAGTTTGACGGGACAGCTGACTCAAGGGAACACTAATGCTGCCTCTGTCCCTGTCTGCTGAAATTAGCCACGCTCCAGTGGACACGTCTCCCCCATGACTCTGTCTAAACACTCCACCCCCTCAGGGTGTGTGTGTGTGTGTGTGTGTGTGTGTGTGTGTGTGTGTGTGTGTGTGTGTGTGTGTGTGTGTGTGTGTGTGTGTGTGTGTGTGAATGGTAGTTGATGAGCAAACAGATATATCCCTCAGACCCGTTCACCCCACACAGCTCTGTGGAAGGAAAAAGGGAGAGGGCCGGCCGGGCCGAAAAGACATCCAGGCCTCTCACAAAGCATTATGGGGGAATGATATAGGGCTGAAAGTTGGTCAGCTGCAGTTTGAAATCCCTAGTGAGGTGTAGTGCTCCTGTTGAGCCCCTAAGCGAGGCACTTAGCCGGCTCAGGCACTCCAATATCTAGAGATATAAAAAGCAACGTATCCACCTAGACAAAAGCAACCTGTAGAGCACTACTTTGAAAGCCTCCCTGTACGATGTAATGGCTCTGTCTTCCTGTTCTGTTTCATGCCCACTCTTCTGTGATACATCTTTCTCTTTGAAATGTTTAATGACCATAGTGTATAATGAGAAAAATGTGTCTGAAAGACAAGCTTGTCAGAATATCCATTTAGTCTCCCTAAAAGCTTTTCAGATAAATAGCTTTGGTCCCTCAGTGACCTCTGATCAGAAGGTCTTCCAACCACATGAACCAAGTCACGAAAACACCGAGAGCCAAGACCACAGGTGTGTGTTTTATTTGGGCTATTTGTTATATAATTCCTAGGATATGAATGTGTTTGGGATCTTAAACTGAACCATCCAGGGGAGGATTTCCTAATCCTGACATACACACACGCTGCTGTGCAAATCACTAACACTTACCATTGGAAGACTGTTTGTCAACCATCCAGCTGGTACCCACACACAACAGCCCCTCTGACAGATAGACCAACAGCCACAACACCAACCAGGAAACCAGGCAGGAAGCCAGCCAGACAAACCTGCGGATAAGCCAACCAGCTCATATAGCAGAACAGTGGCAGATGGACACATTCGCGAGACATCTGATTCACAAGCCATTAAGACCAGAGAGAGGGTCGTTCCATGTCTTTTCAGCAAGCCATGACACCCCCAATCTCAGATTGTTCTAAAATGGTTTCTGTAGTTATAAACAAAGAAGATTAGCATTCAAGCAACATTATTTTGTTGCAATGTATTTGATCTCTGAGAAATTAAGCTAATTGACTGCACTGAAATTGGCCACTTTAAATGATAGGATTCAAATATTTAATAAATATAGTACATAACATCTGATTTGGACTCCCAAAATTCTAACAATGAGTAAGATATAAGGATTCCAAAGAAAGCCACCCATGGACCCAATTCTGTCGCCCCCTGCCTCGAACTCAGGCCCTGTGTGTAGATAACTGACCATCTCTGCCCATTCATCGCGATGTACCCGTTGTTGTTGTCTTAGCTGTTTACCCATTGTTGTCTCACCAGTTGTTGTCTTAGCTCTCCCAATCAACACCTGTGATTGCTTTATGCCTCTTTCTACTGTCCATATACCTTGTAAACTGTTTAGGGTAGCTCTCATTGTTTTATTTTACTGCTGAGCCCCTAGTCCTGCTCAACATGCCTCAGATAGCCCCCTTGTCCCACTCCCCACACATGCGGAGACCACACCTAGCTTAACTGGTGCCTCCAGAGATGCAACCTCTCTCATCATCACACAATCCCTAGATTTACCCCCACTGTACTAGGACCCTACCATACCCTTGTCTGTACACTATGCCCTGAATCTATCCTATAACGCCCAGAAATCTTTAATTCTATGTTCCCAAAGCACTAAACGATCAGTTCATATAGCCTTTAGCCATACCCTCATCCTACTCCTCCTCTGTTCCTCTGATGATGTAGAGGTTAACCCAGACCCTGTGTGTCCCCAGGCGCTCTCATTTGTTGACTTCTGCAACCGTAAAAGCCTTGGGTTCATACATGTTAACATCATGTATCGCAAAATTTGCTTTACTGCTTTAGCACACTCCACAAACCCTGATATCCTAGCTGTGCCTGAATCCTGGCCTAGGAAGGCCACCAAAATGTCTGATATTTCCATCCCCAATTACAACATTTTCCGTCAAGACAGAACTGCTAAAGGGGGCGGAATTGCAATCTACTGTAGAGATTGCCTGCAGAGTTCTGTCATACTATCCAGGTAGATGCCCAAACAGTTTGAGCTTCTACTTTTAAAGATCCATCTCTCCAGAAATAAGTCCCAATTTCCGCTTGTTATAGACCCCCCTCAGCTCCCAGCTGTGCCCCCCATCTATCGTCAGAGTTCGTACTGCTAGGTGACCTAAATTGGGATATGCTTAACACCCCGGACGTACTACAATCTAAACTAGATGCACTCCTCTCACACAAATTATCAAGGAACCTACTAGGTACAACCCCAAATCCGTAAACATGGGCACCCTCATAGATATCATCCTGACCAACTTGACCTCTGCTGTTTTCAACCAAGATCTCAGCGATCACTGCCTCATTGCCTGCCTCCGTGGTCAAACGGCCAACCCTCATCACTATCAAACGCTCCCTAAAACACTTCTGCGAGCAGGCCTTTCTAATCAACCTGGCCCGGTTACCCTGGAAGGATATTGACCTCATCCCATCAGTAGAGGATGCCTGGTTATTCTTTAAAAGTACATTTCTCACAATCTTAAATAAGCATGCCCCTTTCAAAAAATGTAGAACTAAGAACAGATATAGCCCTTGGTTCACTCCAGATTTGACATCCCTTGAACAGCACAAAAACACCCTGTGGCGTTCTGCACTAGCATCGAATAGTTCCCGCGATATGCAACCTTTCAGGGAAGTCAGGAACCAATACACACAGTCAATTAGGAAAGCAAAGCTTTTTCAAACAGAAATTAGCATCCTGCAGCGCTAATTCCAAAAAGTTTTGGGACACCGTAAAGTCCATGGAGAATAAGAGTACCTCCTCCCAGATGCCCACTGCACTGAGACTTGGAAACACTGTCACCACTGATAAATACCCGATAATCAAGAATTTCAATAAGCATTTCTCTACGGCTGGCCATGCTTTTCACCTGGCTACCCCAAACCCGGCCAATAGCTCTGCACCCCCCGAAGCAACTGGCCCAAGCCCCCCGCTTCTCCTTCACCCAAACCAGACAGCTGATGTTCTGAAAGAGCTGCAAAATCTGGATCCCTACAAATCAGCTGGAACCTCTCTTCCTAAAATTATCCACTGCCATTGTTGCAACCCCTATTACTAGTCTGTTCAAACTCTCTTTCGTATCGTCTGAGATTCCTAAAGATTGGAAAGCGGCAGCGGTCATCCCCCTCTTCAAAGGGGAGATACTCTAGAACCAAACTGTTGCAGACCTATATCCATCCTGCTCTTGCCCTGCCTTTCTAAAGTCTTTGACAGCCAAGTGAACAAACAGATCACCAACCATTTCGAATCCCACCTTACTTTCTCCACTATGCAATCTGGTTTCCATGCTGATCACGGGTGCACCTCAGCGACACTCAAGGTCCTAAACAATATCATCACGATAAAAGACAGTACTGTGCAGCCATCTTCATCGACCTGACCAAGGCTTTCGACTCTGTCAATCACCGTATTCTTATCGGCAGACTCAACAGCCTTGGTTTCTCTAATGACTGCCTCGCCTGGTTCATTAACTACTCCTCAGACAGAGTTCAGTGTGTCAAATGGGAAGGCCTGTTGTCCGGACCTCTGGCAGTCTCTCTGGGGCTGCCACAGGGTTCAATTCTTGGGCCGACTCTTCTCTGTATATATCAATGATGTCGCACTTCTTTGATCCACCTCTACGCAGACGACACCATTCTGTATACATCTGGCCCTTCTTCGGACACTGTGTTAACAAACCTCCAAACAATCTTCAACGCCATACAACACTCCTTCAGTGGCCTCCAATTGCTCTTAAATGCTAGTAAAATTAAATGCATGCTCTTCAACCGATAGCTGCCCGCACCTGCCCGCCCGACTAGCATCACTACTCTGGACGGTTCTGAATATGTGGACATCTATATATACCTAGGTGTCTGGCTAGACTGTAAACTCTCCTTCCAGACTCACATTAAGCATCTCCAATCCACAGTTAAATCTAGAATCAACTTCCTATTTCGCAACAAAGCATCCTTCACTCATACTGCCCAACATACCCTCGTAAAACTGACTATCCTACCGATCCTTGACTTCAGCGATGTCATTTACAAAATAGCCTCCAACACTCTACTCAGCAAATTGGATTCAGTCTATCACAGTGACATCCGTTTTGTCACCAAAGCCCCATATACTACCCACCACTGCGACCTGAATGCTCTTGTTGGCTGGTCCTCGCTACATATTCGTCACCAAACCCACTGGCTCCAGATCATCTATAAGTCTTTGCTAGGAAAAGCTCTGCCTTATCTCAGCTCACTGGTCACCATAGCAACACCCATCCATAGCACGCACTCCAGCAGGTATATTTCACTGGTCATCCCCAAAGCTAACACTTCGTTGGCCGCCTTTCTTTCCAGTTCTCTGCTGCCAATGACTGGAACGAATTGCAAAAATCACTGAAGTTAGAGACATATCTCCCTCACTAACTTTAAGCGTCAGCTGTCAGAGCAGCTTACCGATCGCTGCAGCTGTGCACAGTTCATCTGTAAATAGCCCATCCAACCAACTACCTACCACATCCCCATATTTGTTTTTCTGCTCTTTTGCAAACCAGTATTTCTACTTGCACATCCTCATCCGCAACTATATCACTCCAGTGTAAATAGCTAAATTGTAATTACTTCACCACTATGGCCTATTTATTGCCTTACCTCCTTACTTAATTTGCACACACTGTATACAGATTTCTCTATTGTGTTATTGACTTGTTTGTTTATCCCATTTGTAACTCTGTGTTGTTGTTTTTGTCGCACTGCTTTGCTTTATCTTGGCCAGGTCGCAGTTGTAAATGAGAACTTCTTCTCGACTGGCCTACCTGGTTAAATAAAGGTGAAATAAAAATAAAATCGTTTTTTCCCCTGTTCAGAGAAATTAGTAATTGAAGTTGTTATGTTTAGGTCCCATCCTACATCCTGATATGACCAGATTCTGACCAAAGATGGTGCTGTTCCTGCTATTAGGTGTGATTTTGTTTATTCCCCCCCCCCCACCCCAAATGTTATAGGGATAGTTCACCCAAATTACAAAGTTATATATTGATTTCCTTACCTTGTAAGCAGTCTATGGACAAGGTACAACAGCACCCCATGCTTTGATTTTGTTTACCTGGACACTGTTTCAAATGTATGTCTATATAAGTATGTTCACGCTTCATATCCAAATCATATCAGGTAACATACACAATACATTTTTAGATACTTTGGGATGATTTGAACATTAAGTGTAACAATGCAAATATAGGTACCATTAACTTGCATTGGATTTGTGCCACAAATGCTAAAAAAGTTTGAAGCAGTGGACAACAAAACCAAAGCAAAACCAAAGTTGCTATCGAACCTTGTCCATAGACTGCATACAGGGCAAGGAAACCAATATGTCATACACCCAATCAGAAAACCAGCCAGCCAGGCTGGAAGAAACAGGTTTCAAGACCATTCAGATAGCCAGATATTCTAACCATGATTTTTAGCTCGCAGTGAATGTAGCCAGATGCTTCGACACAACGCCAGGCAGCCATTCTACCACTAGCCCAACTACTTCAGAGAGATAACTAGTCTACCAATTAGCCAAAATATAATTGGAAGTCTCTCAACATCCCTATGAGAAGCTAGAAGGCTGAACTATTCTATCCATCACGCAGAGGTTGATTTTGGAGGAACTACAGTGCTATCAAGGCATTCATGAGTCTGATTGTGTCCCAAACGGCACCCTATTCCCAATATTGCACTACTTTTGACCAGAGCCCAAGTAGTGCAGTATATCGGGATAAGTGTACCATTTGGGACATGGTTGTAATGAAGTGAAACCCGGCGAAAGCCAACCTCAGCGCAGATGGACTGGAATGGAGTGAGTTGGAAAAAACCTAAGGTCTGTTAGCCGCAACATCCAATGTGCTAAATGTCAACCTCAATTAACGCCACCTTTAGCACCCACTGTGACCTTGACACACTACTATACTAACACAGCCTGTGGGGGTGTTCTCTCTCTCCATTTCTTATCTTGTGAAAGCAATACCAACTAGTCACATGCTACCACACACAGATATTCACTCTGAGTCATCACACACTCGCACACTCAATGGCTTCGTCGACAAAAATTATATGTTTACCTGGTCAAATCTGCTCAGGTATATTCAACTCTGCTTTACCGACCCAGTTCCACCCATCCTACCTCCCTAGGCATGAGGATGCCTCACCCAGCCTATACTCTTCCCACTCCACAGCCAATGCCAAGTCCTGCTGGCACCAGCCTACCCAGTTAAATGGCATATGGCACTGGCAAACCCCACATTGCCTTGCCTTGCCCTGCCATGGCTAGCTCCATTTAGCCCTAGACAGAAGCACAAAAGCCTGCACGGTCCTACAGACTAACATGTTTAGACCCATGCATGTAGCCTAGCCAAGCTCTCCACAGGTCTTCCCAGCTCCATGGAGCCATGGTCCTGTCTAATGTAGCTACTCAGCCTGGCCCAGCCTAGGCTAGAGTGTTTCCGCTGCAGTCCCAGCCATAGCAGTTTTCATAACAGCTGAGTAGAGCTGAGGAGGGGCTCACAGCAGGCACGTCGCTCTCTCGGCAACACAGAAGTATCGCCCACGCAAACAAGTCAATGGGCAACCGTGTACAAATCACAAACACACACGTAAGCGTGCTAGCACACATACACCTGGTTAGTCGTGATATATTCCTCTTCAGTGGATTGAAGAGGGAAGTCACGGATAACATCTGGTTTATGATGCAAGTGCAACTATGTACATAGTCAATGAACACTGGTCACTTGAATAATGTTTACATACTGTTTTACCCAGTTTATATACAGTATTCTAGTCAAGGCTAATCCTATATAACTACTGCTGCACAGAACTTTTCTAATCATATACTGGCCATACTGTCTTCACACTCCATTATAAACACTACATGACCAAAAGTATGTGGACACCTGCTTGTCGAACATCTCATTCCAAAATCATGGGCATTAATATGGAGTTGGTTCCCCCTTTGCTGCTATAACAGCCTCCACAATTTCTGGGAAGGCTTTCCACTAGATGTTTGAACGTTGCTGGAAGAGCATTAGTGAGGTCGGGCCCTGATGTTGGGCGATTAGGCCTGGCTCTCAGTCCGCGTTCCAATTCATCTCAAAGGTGTTCGATAGGGTTGAGATCAGGGCTCTGTGCAGGTCAGTCGAGTTCTTCCACACCGATCTCGACAAACAATTTCTGTATGGACCTCGCTTTGTTCACGGAGGCATTGTCATGCTGAAACAGGAAAGGGCCATCTTCCCCAAACTGTTGCCACAAAGTTAGAAGCACCCAACTTTCTAGAATTTCATTGTATGTTGTAGCGTTAAGATTTCCCTTCACTGGAACTAAGGGGCCTAGCTCGAATAATGAAAAATGGCCCCAGACCATTATTCCTCCTCCAAACTTTTTTTATTGTTGTATTTTACCCCCTTTTTCTCCCTAATTTCATGACATCCAATTGCGATCTTGTCTCATCGCTGCTCGGGAGAGACTAAGATCAAGTCATGCATCCCCCAAAATATGACCCACCAAACCACGGTTCTTAACACCCGCCCACTTAACCCAAAAGCCAGCCGCACCAATGTGTCTGAGGAAACACCGTTCGACTGACAACTGCTAGAGCGCAATGAGCCAAGTAAACGCTGGGTCAATTGTATGCTGCCTTATGGGACTCCCAGGTATGGCCAGTTGTGACACAACCTGGGATCGAACCCGGGTCTGTAGTGATGCCTCAAGCACTGCGACGCAGTGCCTTAGACCTCTGCGCCACTCTGGAGGCCTCCACCAAACTTTACAGTTGGCACTATGCATTCAGGCAGGTAGCGCTCTTCTGGCATCTGCCAAACCCAGATTCATCCGTCGGACTGCCAGATGGTGAAGCGTGATTCATCACTCGAGAGAAAGCATTTCCACTGCTTCAGAGTCCAATGACAGCAAGCTTTACACCGCTCCAGCCAACACTTGGCATTGCGCATGGTGATTTTAGGCTTGTGTGCGGCTGCTCAGCCATGGAAACCCATTTCATGAAGCTCCCTACGAACAGTTCTTGTGCCGACATTGCTTCCAGAGGAAGTTTGGAACTCTGTAGTGAGTGTTGCAACTGACGACAGACGATTTTTACGCGCTAGGTGCTTCTGCACTCGGCGGTCCCGTTCTGTGTGCCTGTGTGGCCTACCACTTCGCGGCTGAGCCGTTGTTGCTCCTAGACGTTTCCACTTCACAATAGCAGCACTTACAGTTGACCGGGGCAGAAATTTGACTAGCTGACTTGTTGGAAAGGTGGCATCCTATGACGGTGCCACGTTGAAAGTCACTGAGCTCTTCAGTACCATTCTACTGCCAATAGTTGTCTATGGAGATTGCATGGCTGTGTGTTCAATTTTATACACCTGTCAGCAACGGGTGTGGCTGAAATAGCCGAATCCCCTAATTTGAAGGGGTGTCCACATATTTATTTGTGTACAGTGTACATACTGTATATATTTATATTCCGGACTCTGACATTACCCGTGCTGATATTTCTTAGTTCATTTATTTTTCAGAGTTTTGTGTATTGTTTTGTACTGTTATGTATAAATGCACTGTTGGCGTTAGAAACATAAGCATTTCGCTGTGCCTGCGATAAAATCTGCAAAATATGTGACCAATACATTTTGATTCTGATTTGTGTGTGTGCGTGTGTGTTTAGTGTAACCAAGCATGTATAGGCCTATGCTTTTTCAGAAATGTGTATGCTGCATTTTGCTAAGAAATATGGCAATAACAATTCCCGCTGAGACAGTGGCACAACACTAGTGGTGCAGAGGGTAAAAAAGCTCCATACCTCAAAGGCAGTTCCCCCTTTGTGTCAAAACGACTGTATCCTCCCTCTCATCACCGGCTGGCAGGGCTGACACCCCAGTGGTGTGTGTGTGTGTGTGCCTACGAGTGTGTGCAGCGTGAGCGTTCCGCAGGCTTAATGGTTGGTCCAGTCTGCAGCTTGTAGCCGAACGGAGAGCCAAAAGACAGACAGTGAGAGAGCCTCTCAGCCCTCTCAGAGGAAAACTCAAGCAACAACACACCCTCCGAGAGTCAGATACACACTAGTGCTCTCTAACACACACACCATTTCTGTCACTTGCTTGTGTTCCCGCTCTCTCTCGCGCTCTCTCCTGCTTAGTAGCTCTCTCAGGTTCTCTACCACGACACTCACTATCTCCCTCCCTCCCTCACCTACTCTACTTCTCCATCTCTCGCTCCCTTCCCTCTCTCACAGATGCACGCACATGCTCAGTGCAGTCCACATCCCTCCTCTTCATCCCAGTCACAAGAATTCACAGACACAAACCCACTGAAGTGTGTGAGCATTCATATCATTGGCCTGTGTAAATGATTGCATCATGGATGAGCGTTTCCTTTACACGCATCTCTCCTACCTGCAGCCGTCCCTGAGCAGCCCTCACACCCGTCTCGCTCTCACCATCTCTCTCTCTCTTTCTAAAACAGAGAAATGCATGACCTGAGCCCACTGCGTCAATGGATTCCTCCCCTGGTACACGTAACCTTGCTCAATGCTCCTTTTTCAATCCTCTTAGCCATGATTCATCATCCTTTCTCCCCTCCCATTCAAACACTGACATACATCCCTCACTTTTTAATCTTGATTCCTTTATGCATTTATTTTCTTAACTGCTACGTAACCTCTAAAAGACACTTATACTAAAGTACTGGAGGACAAGGACCAATGGAAAAACCAAACCCCCCAGGACAGACCAATCAAAACTAACTGTCACATTGACAGACCAATAAGCATCAGTGCCCTCTCAGCCCTCCCCAATCCCAGATCATACCTCTAAAAGCAGTGGTGTTTTTAGGGAGATTACAAAATAACAGCTGCAGGTATTGGTTAGCAGATCTCTATGTACAGGGATGGAGAGGGAGAGGAAAAAACTCAATCTCCTCCATTATGTTGCCTAGCAACACCAACTGCTTTGAGTGTACACACTATCTCCCTCTCTCGCTCTTTCTCTCTGTCCTTAGATACAGTTCTTTATAAGCCAATTGGTTTTCAGGCACAATGCAAAACCTAGGTGGGATTGGACAGCCAAAATCCAACCACTCCCTTCAAAATGTAAATGAGTCTGAGGAAGCAAGGTGCCATTTGACAAGACATTCTGGCCACACCCACTAAAGATACTAATAACACGTCAACATGGATTTCACCTTTTTCTTCCTCTGATTGGTGAATCCAGACACTTGCTTTTTATCATAGAGTCATTGGTGTTTTCAGAGAACTATGCTGTCCTCTCCTGGACACATTGACAATTGATTTATAGTACAACATATGAACAGATGGACCTTTAACAAGGATATGCATACAATTTGGTTTATACAGAAAAGGTAACATAAAAGATCAAGCAAGCAAGGTCAGAAGGCCAAAAGTGAGCTCACGTGTGTGGAACCTTACCTTCCCTTGGACCTGCAGGTGATGGGAGTTCCTGGCAGCGATGATTGACAGCTGTCTCTGGATCCACAGCAGCTCTGAGTGAGACTGTCTCAGAAGCTCCTCAATGTCACTTGACCTGTGACCTCGCATGATGTCCTGACAGTCTGGCGCACACCCACATCGTCAATCACAAAGAGACAGAGATGGATGCTGTAAAAAAATAAATAAACACGCACGCACAGACACACTACACATTTAGACTTTGTGTACTTAAAAACATACTCATGCTCACACATATGCACACTGTGCTCACATTACAAACACAATACGGCTTCATCCTCAAGCCTTTCACCTCCCTGTAACACAGATACCTGTCCATAGTTTACCAGTGCTGCTGCCATGCATCCAGAGCTCCCTGGCTATCCCCACAACAGGCCGCTTCTGCTGCTCGCTGCGCCCACTCATTGACTGACTGACTGACTGTGTATGCATGTGTGTGTGTGTGTGTGTACAGAGACAGAGGGATTATTAATGTGTTCTCCAGTCCGTTACATAAGAGGGAGCAGGGGGATTATTGTATCACAGCACTACAATGACAGGAGGACCGCTGGAGCCAGGTCAGCTTTTATCAGCCACAACTAAATCTTCCTCTCCATACCTCTGCTCTGCACCTGTCCTCCTCCTTCCATCCACTCACTGTCATTAGCCATCTCAAACACAATTGTATGGTGACTGATGGGGTTAAGGGGGTTAAATAAGCAATTAGGCCCGAGGGAGTGTGGTATATTTAAGCAATAAGACACGAGGTGTGGTATATTGCCAATATACTGCAGAGTGCCTGGACACAGCCCTTAGCCGTGTTGTATTAGCCATATACCACAAACCCCAGAGGTGTCTTACTGCTATTATATACTGGTTACCAACATAATTAGAGCAGTAAAAATGCATGTTTTGTTATACCCACTGTATACGGTCTGATATACCATGGCTTTCAACCAATCAGCATTCAGGGCTTGAACCATCCGGTTTATAATGACCATTAATTACGTTGGTATATAATAATAGCAATAAGGCAGCTTGGGGGGTTGTGGTATGTGGGCAATTTACCACGGCTCAGGGTTGTATACCACACCTCCTCGTGCCTTATTGCTTAAGTATACCATGGCTAAGGGTTGTTCTTAGGCACAACTCTAATACTGCTTAGATCCCGGGGAGAATTATACAGATTAGGCTACAAAAACCCCAGGAAACATGATGATATGGAATATTCTCACGCAGGTTTTATATAATCAGTACTCAGATGCTCCTTGGCTTAATCTCAAAATAATGGTTTATTTTATTGTTGATAATAGCTGTTCGAAATGTAATTTATCTGCCTAAATGCTAAAGTACTGTATGTATTGTGGTCAGCACCTTTATTCCCACTACCACAAGGACAACACTATATGGCAACATGGTGTCACAATTTCTGAGAATTTTAATTCCAGGTCCTAACTTCGATTGATTGCACAGATAACACTGAAATACTGCTCTTATTCATACACATTCACATCCTCAGACGTTCCCATTAACTTTTTTTTCTCTCCAGCTGCTGGGGTTTCTTACAGCAGGGCTTTAACCTACCTGGTGAAAAAGCAAACATCAGTCTATGCATTCACCCCATTAGTCATTTTGAACATTTCCATGTTCTAATTTCTCACTGAATAATGACATTCTATCATTTGACTCTTTAGCCTAGAATAGATGCCAATATTTTGTGGCTTTAAAAAAAAGGTGCCTTAGAGGAGAGCTGTCCTGTTATCCCAAACCAAAGCAGACTGCCTTCCCTTTAAACCTTGAACCTGCACGCACGCACACACACACACTGCACACTCGTGCATGCACGCAAATTCATACACACCTCACAGCTTCTTAATGACTCACCTTGGAGAGCTTTTGTATTGCTGCAGGGAGAAGAAGAAACCGAGAGCTCTGGGTTGTTTTCAAACGGCAGGAAATTAAATGCGTACCTCATTACATTTCAAATTAGTCCCCATGTTATGCCTGCTGAACACGACCATGGTCTATTGTTGTAGGCATGAGAAATGAATGTCCCCACAGCAACTCACCCCTTGCCCCCTCACAACCCACCAATTAGCACTTGTGTTGTTATTTATAGGCAGGATTTTCACAAAATAGAAAAAACAATGATACCTACCCCTGAGTCATGTATATTTTGATTCTAAATTTAGATAATAAGAATGGAAAAGCAATGATGTTCATACATACACCACATATACAAAAGCATGTGGTCACCCCTTCAAATTAGTAGATTTGTCTATTTCAGCCACACCATTTTAATTTTTTATTACCTTTATTTAACTAGGCAAGTCAGTTAAGAACAAATTCTTATTTTCAATGACGGCCTAGGAACAGTGAGTTAACTGCCTGTACGGGGGCAGAACAACAGATTTATACCTTGTCAGCTCGTGGATTTGAACTTGCAACCTTTCGGTTACTTGTCCAATGCTCTAACCAACGAGGCTACCCTACCGCTGACAGGAGTATAAAATCGAGCACAATGCCATGCAATCTCCATTGACAAACATTGGCACTAGAGCTCAGTGAGTTTCAACGTGGCACCGTCATAGGATGCCACCGGTACAACAAGTCATTTCGTCAAATTTGTGGCCTGCTAGAGCTGCCCCGGTTAACTGTAAGTGTTGTTATTGTCAAGTGGAAATGTCTAGGTGCAACAACGGCTCAGCCACAAAGTGGTAGGCCACATAAACTTACAGAACCGGACCACCAATTGCTGGAGCATGTAAAAATCGTATGTCCTCAATTGCAAAACTCACTACCGACTTCTAAACTGCCTCTGGAAGCACAGTCAGCACAATAACTGTTCGTCGGGAGCTTCATGAAATGGGTTTCCATGGCCAAACAGCCGCACACAAGCTTAATATCAACATGCGCAATGTCAAGCGTCAGCTGAAATGGTGTAAAGCTCACCACCATTGCGGCAGTGGAAATATGTTCTCTGGAGTGACGCTTCATCTGGCAGTCCTACGGACAAATCTTGGTTTGTCGGATGCCAGAAGAACACTACCTACCCCAATGCATAGAGCAAACTGTAAAGTTTTGTGGAGGAGGAATAGTGTTTCGGGCTAGGCCCCTTAGTTCCAGTGAAGGGAAATCTTAACACTACAGCATACAATGACATTCTAAACAATTCTGTGCTTCAAACTTTGTGGCAACAGTTTGGGGAAGGCCCTTTCCTGTTTCAGAATGACAATGCCACCATGCACAAAGCAAGGTCCATAAAGAAATGGTTTGTTGAGATTTGTGTTGTAGAACTTGACTGGCCTGCACAGAGCCCTGACCTCAACCCCATCAAACACCTTTGAGATTAATTGGAACACCGACTGCGAGCCAGGCCTAATCGCCCAACATCAGTGCCCAAACCTCACTAGACCCCGCAGTAATGTTCCAACATCTATTGGAAAGCCTTCCCAGAAGAGCAGAGGCTATTATAGCAGCAAAGAGGGGGACCAACACCATATTAATGCCCATGATTTTGGAATGAGATGTTTGAGCAGGTGTCCACATACCTTTGGTCATGTAGTGTACATAAATGCTCATGTACACTTTGTGTTGACTGTTCTCCATGTAGTTGGTAAAATATACTGAAAAAAAATATAAACGCAACATGCAACAATTTCCCTGAGTTACAGACAATCAGTCAATTTAAATTAATTAATTTGGCCCTAATCTATGGGTTTCACATGACTGGCGCAACCATGGGGGGGCCTGTGAGAGTATAGGCCCACCCACTGGGAAGCCAGGACCTGCCAATCAGAATATTTTTTTCCCCACAAAAGGGTTTTATTACAGACAGAAATACTCCTCAGTTTCATCAGCTGTCCAGGTGGCTGATCTCAGATGATCCTGCAGGTGAAGAAGCAGGATGTGGAGGTCCTGGAATGGTGAGGTTACACATGGTCTGCGTTTGTGAAGCCAGTTGGACAGCGTAGCCTAGTGGTTAGAGCGTTGGACTAGTAACCGAAAGGTTGCAAGATTGAATCCCCGAGCTGACAAGGTACAAATCTGTCGTTCTGCGCCAGAACAGGCAGTTAACCCACTGTTCCTAGGCCGTCATTGAAAATAAGAACAAATTCTTAACCGACTTGCCTAGTTAAATAAAGGTTAAAAAAAGCTAGAATTCCAAATTCTCTACAATGACATTAGTGGTGGCATATGGTAGAGAAATTAACATTCAATTCTCTCGTAGACAACTCCCTAAAAATAAATCTGTGGCATTGTGCAAAACTGCACATTTTAGAGTGCTCTTTTATTGTCCCCAGCAGAAGGTGCAACTGTGTAATGATCATGCTGTTAAATCGTCTCCTTGATATGCCACACCTGTCAGGTGGATGGATTATCTTGGCAAAGGAAAAATGCTCACTAATTTGTGCACAAAATGTGAGCAATAAGCTTTTGAAAAATGTAATACTAATACTTTACGTGTATATTTTTTGTTCAGTATAGACATACAAATAATTACCTCAGAGGATGGATTCCCATGTTTTTTCAAATTGTCTTACCTCAGTGGTAATCAACTATTTTTCACTATACTCTCTCCTCCCTTCTTTGCTGCAGATGACCCGACATTCCTTGGCAGTGTATTCTTTTGATATCAGTTGGTCTGGTCCTCCTTAGTCATGTAATAAAGGCAGCGGTGTGGCAGAAAAGGAAAATGTAAGAGGATGTAGTGTGCAGATCACTGCGTGTATCCAGCTAAATACAAATGAGTGAATATTTGCATGTCTGAATGTGTCGTGCCTCCAGAGATAACACAGCAGGTTCAGTTGTTTCCATGGTTCCTATGGTGTGTGTTGGTACGTGCTAATGCAGGAGATTCTCATTAGATCTGTATTCTTGAAACACAGCCCAATGTGTTGTCTTTCTCATCCCAGCCTTGTTGTACCCGGAGCTGCTTGCTGTGTGGCCATATGGCACATATACAGCAGGAGCAGAAGAGAGGCATGAGAAAATGAAAAAAGGAAAACTGTGACTAGAGGGGAATTTCACCTGTGATCGTAGCCGGTAGAGAAACTGCCCCATGCCGGTATCACCATAACTCATGAGGCTTCAGGTCATAGGGGCGGCAGCGTAGCCTAGTGGTTAGAGCGTTGGAATAGTAACCGGAAGGTTGCGAGTTCAAACCCCCGAGCTGACAAGGTACAAATCTGTCGTTCTGCCCCTGAACAGGCAGTTAACCCACTGTTCCCAGGCCGTCATTGAAAATAACGGTAAAATAAAGGTAAAAATAAAATAGTCAAAGATAGTCATCGTGATCCATACTGACATATTCTACAATATCAAAAGTATAGACATGGGCTGTAACAACATTCAGTACAAAACACTGGAACAAGTAGGACTTGCAATTGTTGTTCATAACACCATGTCCTATTGAAAGCAGAAAGTTTCCACACCTTAAAATTACAAGGATATAGGATGAGAATAGGTCTAACGAGGTGGGATCTTTAAATAGGCACTAGACTTAGCTGCGCAGGTTCTGGCTGTGTCCAACACTATAAATACCATTGGAGGCTGGTGGAGGAGCAATAGGAGGACAGGCTCATTGTAATGGCTGGAATGGAATAAATGGAACCATATGTTTGACCCTTTTATTCCATTTAGATAAATACCCTCTCTCCCCCTGTAAGTGTGTTTGGATACATGAGCTAGAGCTGCTGAGACCTCTACTACAGAGAGCGAGGGGGTAAGGGAGATGGTTGTATATAGTGTATAAGCCAGGACAGGAGCCAGAATGGATAATTGTTCAGCTCCTTTGATTCTTCCGTGACCAACAGAAAAACAGCTTTTCATTGAGGCAGACGGAGTAGCAATATCAACCTCACTCAAAACATGTTCAAATTAAGTTGATTAACTTGATTAACTTGATTTCAATGAAACAGCAGGATTGGCATGAACTATTACAGGAAAGCTTTTTTTACACTGCTTTATTTTTGCTCTCTCTTGGTTGGCTATCATAGATACTTTTGAAGTGAAAGAACATTGAAAGAGACACTTTACATATCAGCTGGATTCACTTTAGACAAGTGATGTCATATCTTGCAGACTTGGACAGTGCTGTGGTTAACTTTGTCATTTGTTGTAAGGCAAAACACAGGCATAATAAAGTGTGTACTGACACCATTCCCACCTTCCTAAATTAATTCTGACAACAGCAACACTTGGCTAAATTAGATCCACTGTACTCAATAGCTAGTGTGAGCTTAGTGTTTTGTGCATGGAAATATAATATTTTAAACAGGTGCAGTAGTACAATATGATGTTTGTCTCAACTCCGCAAGCACTCAGTCAGCAATGTCATATCAAGTTCATTATCACAGCTGTTAACAAAATACAGCACAAATAAATAACGAGTAACATCGGATACATGTTCAGGTGACTATAAAAATAAATTCTACAAAAGTTGAAAATATACATTTGCAATGTTCAGTGGTGTAAAGATAAAGCTCTGGAGCTCAAAATGTAAAGAGAGGCACAATGAAACAGTCAAACAATTGATAGAACACATCTTCAAGTAGGGAGTACATCCAACCAATTCAGGAGATGGAATACAAACAAACATGTAACTGGGATTTACTGATACCATTTCAAAGAATACCAGAGGTTATAAGTAAACTGAGTGTAGGCTCTGTGTATATATTCTCATGGATACCGGAAATCCCCAAAAGGATAGTCAAACAAGGACAATTCTCCCTTGCGGGGACATTTCCCAGGTCTCCGCAAAATGACAAAGGCTATTTTAGGCTTAAGTTTAGGGTTAGAATTAAGGACAGGAGTTTGGAGAAATAGAATGGAAATCAATTTTAGGTCTCCACAAGGATAGTAAAACATATGCTGTGTGTATGTGTGTTTCTGTCAAAAGTGCATAGTGCATGTCTGGTTGAAAAGGTTTAGGAGTGAAACAGGAGATTCAGCACCACCCTCTGGTTGATACTGCAGGTGCAGAGTTGTTGTCTTCCTCTGAAATGCACAGCAGAAACTCCTCATTGGAGCTTTTACTCACTCCATGAGAGAGGAGTCACTTCACCCAGCAAGGCATTAGTGGTCATGGTAGATATTTCAGATGGAAGAATGGAGGTTGAGACTGATCATACATTGATCGTATTTTGTTTAAGGTTTTTTTTTTTTGAGGGGGGGCTTGGACAAATCACTATGACACTCAACCCCATAATAATGGCTAAAACGATGACACTAATAACCCCACCAATTGCAAGAAATCATTTTCTGTGAAAAAGAAGAGCTGTCCAGGAAAAGGAGTGGGGAACAAAAGGAAAATTGAATCAGCTGCATTGTCCAAATACATAGTATACAGTCTCATTTAAAAAAAAGCAATGAATTAAGAACTAAAAGATGCATGTAAAACAAGGAAAAGTTCAGGGCCCTTACTTCCTAAAGCCCACAGGCTAGGGGTGGACAGTCTTATGTATAAGTTGCCATAGTAATAAACCGGTCGGTATTTGACTAACGGGACTGCATTTAGAGAGTTAAACGCAATCTGCTATAGGACATGACAGTATTTGTCTATGTGTGTGTTAAATCATGACAGACAGTGTTTGTCTGTGTAGATCAGTAGTAATTACCTAAGGCTGTGCGGTTGAGGGCAGTTTTAGACCCAGAGACAAACCAACGATAAGTGCGATTACAGCAAGCAGGATCACCACGACTATGGCAATTATGACATACTTCTGCCAAAACAAGAAGCACAATGTTAGGCTTTATGTCAAAATAGTGTGTACTAGGCCAAACATACATTAATAAAAATATTCAAATAAATTGTCTGTTTTAATTGCAAGTCACATTTATTTCCAACAGTCATTACATGTAAACAGCACAAACATCACACAGAGGCCAAGGGCCATGGCTAACATTTCAGTTTGTACACTTCTACAGGCAGTTTGCATAGCAGTTCTGTGCTTAACCTATCGGGAAGCTCTATGGTGTGATACCATCTTCCCTTCATCAAATATGACGCTAGGCTCCTGAGAGATTAGGTTCTCGGTGATAAATCTAATAAAAGCTTCAGGCGTGCGACATTAGCTTCACAGCATTACAAATGATTGGCTGACCTTGAACGGGACGTTAGCTTCATTCACAGTGCTAACTTGAATGGCATGTTCAGTGGCAGCAGGACAAGCTATGGTTATAGTGGCTCATTTGACAGCAGTGGGTTTTGGTTCGTTGGGGACGGCGGTGGTGTTGCTCTTGAAAAGGCTGGGGAAACGGGGGAAAAGTCTTACCCTGCGCGCCGCTTTCTGGTACCGCACTGCCTTCTTGGTTTCCACTTTGGCCACGCCGATGTACTCTGCTGCACTGCTCACGTTCTTCTCTATGTTGTTGATCATCTCCCCCTATTGGACACATAGGACAACACACAGATCACAATACAGAGGTTTTCCAGGGGATCTTTGAAACCCTATTTAAATTCGTATATGCTTATTACATTGACAAATGTGATTATATAGGATAGAGGATTTATACACAAGGCAGTTTTGTTCCAAGTCATATTTCCCTTTGTGACATCCATCTCACCTGAGTCTCCACCAGCATGGCCATGTCAACAAACATCTCGTGGAGCTCCCTGATGCTGGACTCCAGGCGGATGATGTCCTTATGGCGAGACTCGATCTCATTCAGAGCCTGGCGCGTGATCTGGGAGTCGGAGATGATCTGTACAGGGAGGAAGAAGTACAGGAGGAGACATTTATGATGTGGCAAAATAATCCACAAAGCTGTAACCGTGTAGAAGGAAACGAGTGGAAGAATTCAATTCACTTTTATACTTACATCTCTTGATTTATTTGTGTAAAGTGATACATGAGTGTTCTAAGAACATGCCACTCACATCAGAAGTGAAGATTGCAGGATTTTCACTGTGCAGAATCTCCTCCAGCTCCTCATCAGTGGTCACTTTCCCAGCTTCAAGAAAGAAAAATTGGAAAACTGATTTCACAAATTAACTACAAGGGCTCACTAACAGCAGACCAGTTACTAAAGAGCACACCTCCTGTTCCTCTGGTCACCTGACTACATATATTGCAACCCCTCCCCCAGACAACCCTGAAAACCGTTGCTAAGGCAGCACTAAACACAGGTGTCTCCTGTTGCAAGCTCCCCTTTCTGTAATCTTAGGGCGTGGCCAGGGTATTCCTACCCCTCTCAGAACACTCCTGTTTGCTGATAAAGATTTACAGCACACAGAAAACAGGTGACGGTCTAGGCTAAGAAGGTAATAATGTTTCTCTCTCTGTGCGCACAAACTCAGCACTCACTGATCTCCAGCTGTCTCTGAATCCGTCCTTTGCACCTCTCCCTGAAGGACATCTGGGTCTCGTTGTACACCGTCATGACATCCACAAACCAGCGCATCAGATTTGTGTGCTGAAGGTGGGAAGACAAACAGCACACAGAACTCCATTAGGGTCTATGTCTGAAACAAATGTATTGTAGTTAACATGTGGTCCAGTTCTGACCTGGTTTGTCTGGATGCGCTGGTCCACAGAGGCTGTGTTTGCATTCTCATCCTCAGGCAGGCTGTCCTGCATGGCTGCCAACACACATCAAGGCCCGGTCATGACGCAATATACACTGAGTGTACAAAACATTAGGACCACCTTCCTAATATTGAGTTTCACCCCTTTTACCCTCAGAACAGCCGTCAGGGCACAGAATCCACAAGGTCTCAAGAGCATTCCATAAGGATGCTGGCCCATGTTGACTCCAATGTTTCCCACAGTTGTGTCAAGTTGGCTGGATGTCCTTTAGGTGGTGGACCATTCTTGATACACACAGGAAAGTGTTGAGGGCAAAAAACCCAGCTGTGTTGCTGTTCTTGACTTACTCAAACTGGTGTGCCTGGCACCTACTAACATCCCCCATTCAAATCTTTTGTCTTGCACATTCACCCTAAATGACACATACAAAATGTCTCAATTGCATCAAGGCTTCTTTAACCTGTCTCCTCCCCTTCATCTACAATGATTGATGTGGATTTAACAGGTAACAGAGATCATAGCTTTCATCTGGTCAGTCTTTTCCTGGAAAGAGCAGGTGTTCCTAATGTTTTTAACACTCAGTGCATTACCTAATGCACACACACATACTGTATGCATCAATACATTACTTAAACTCCAAACATACACTTGCATATGAAAGCAAACAATTAGTCCAACTTACAAATGTATGCATCATCCTAACATATTCCCATACATGCAGAGGCAGTTAGACACACACCTCTTCATACAGATATCGTATCTATATTGTTAGCAGTGGGGGTCAAACTATTCCAGCCATGTGTTTACCTATGACCAGGTGTGCAGTAGTAGCTTTCCCATATGTACAGCTAATTTGCAAGTCAAATCTCCCTTATAAACTAAACTCCCTCTGAATTGAGGGAAGTGTTCCCAAACTCATTATATAGTTCTCTCTAGTTCTCCCACTTACATATTATTTCATTCATGCCCTACCTTACAGTCTAACTGATTCATTATGAACTCACCTTCCTAATATTGAGTTTCACCCCTTTTGCCCTCAGAACAGCCGTCAGGGCACGGAATCTACAAGGTCTCAAAAGCATTCCATAGGGATACTGGCCAATGTTGACTCCAATGCTTCCCACAGTTGTGTCAAGTTGGCTTGATGTCCTTTGGGTGGTGGACCATTCTTGATACACACAGGAAATTGTTGATTTATTATGAACTCACTTTTTAACTTGGCCCGCACTGTGTTGGCATTCCTCTTGATTTCATTGGTGAGCTGCTCCAGTTCATCTTTAGTGCCTGAAGGGAGAAACATGGAGACAGCACATCAAAGGCAGCGAGTGACTGGTCAGAGTTGCCAATTGAAGTCACCACATGCTGCTTTTTACAACTGTTCTGGGAACATCTATAATCTGTTGGTGGCATATTGACCTGGCCTTCCACCACAGTGCTGTATAATATTAATATCATTCAGTCCAATGCAAGCTATTCTGTTGGAGCCATCGTAGAATAAAATGTTCATGCCTAGATATGACTGCAGATTTCTGAATGTGAAATAGACGTCCATTTCCATCAGAAAACATATGAAGCATTTAAGCAATAAAAAAAAGATTGTCATCAGCAGCCAAAGGTTGTCTGGCACTTCCTTAATCCAGTAATAACAGATGACTATTAGAGGAAATGGGCATGCTGGTTGGGCTGGAGTTATAGGCAGTGTTTTCTGCCTGGCTCATTTGTATTTAATATGAGACTTTTCCAGACTGGACAACATCCTGGAGAGGAACCATTTTCATTAAAATGTGTTTTTCCTGTCCTTTTCACATTTTAAGACAATTTGTGTGGATGTGTGCAGCTGTGAGGAGGCCATACTCACTCTCCTCAGGGTTGGGGGCAGAGAGGATAGCGCTGTGTTTCTTCACCACTTCATCTACCTGGGAAGAGATATTATCGATGAGGCGTCGCACCTCCCCCACCTTCCAAACACAACATGTCGCATTAGTTTACACACAACAAAGAGGCTTTTATAATCAAAACATTGTATTACCCTCACTGAGGATTACAGTGACATTTGAAAGGAATCAACAGTCAGCAAGAAACAGAATACATTTTTTAACACACATTGGCTAGACTTTGGCAAACAGAGCTAGAGAAGACGCTTGACTATGCAAACTTAAAGCTCCAAGTAGACTACCTGTTTCAAGAAGTCATCCCTGTGGGAATTGTTATCCACTGTGATGGTGCCATCATCATCATCCACATTAAAAGGGTTATTGTTGCTGTTCTGTGAAAATAATTGTCTGATCAGTGGAAGGCTTCTGTAACCAAAGAAAATACTAGGCCTGCCATGCCAATTACATGTTATTTCAGCACCCCATTGTGAAAAATTACCTGCACATTGTGAAGTGTAATGCCAGACGGAGAATAAAATCATTCCTAAAATATGACGTTACTCACATTAGAACAGCCTTAGTTAACAAAGCTATAAAATGTAAAAAAATATATATATATTTTTTTTTTTCTAAAAGGACCTTTGGAGTCATAGGCATCAATAACATTGACCAACCCATTTAAAGGTACAAGAAACAAAAGTTCATAATAAATACAATTTAACATTGACAATAGTAGCTAGGTGTAGGCCCTCATTACACTAACCTACCTGGCTGGCACACGGATTAAAAGGCGAACATATAGTTATCGTACAGTACACCTGTTTCCATCGAAGAAACCGACAATACCAATAGTTCCCTAATTTTATGCTAAAGTTCAATAAAGCCTACAGCTACTGTACTGTAACAGACAAGAGTCGTAGTTGACTCGAAATGACTCGACAGAAACAATTCACATTTTCAATAACAATTTAACTGAAACTTAAAGTGAGAAGGGAAAAGAAACGCAAAGCAGACGTCCTAGTTTCTAGATAGAAATGTTAACTAGTTATTTCCATTCTCTGATAGTGATACTCACCGCTGTCAAATCGCCCAGGCGGTCCCTCATCACGCCCTTCAACAACTAATTTGTTCAAAGCATGTGAAAACGACTTTGCTAAAGCTCCGTAAGTAGACTTAAATACCATATAAATTCCTCTCTTGTTTAAATGTTCACGATAATAGTAAACCGTTATTCATTTTAGCAGTTTGTCGATTTAAAAAAATAGTTCGCATTCAACAAAAAAGCGCTTTTCAGAGACCCGCGAGACGTTTGGCCACGCCTGCATGAGTGGAGTTCTATTACCTACCTGACGTCAACAGCAGTGAGCTCTACAGGTGACTATAGGGGGTGATAAGTGCCAGAATTAAGCCTCGTGACGCTACCAATACCCCTCATCAAGTCACCAAACATTTTATTTCAAAGTGCCGACGACGCGTTCACGTCACGTGACACGTACACGTCGTGTTTAGTAGTGTTCATGTGGTGTAATGTGGCACTGACATGTAACAGTGTCAGTTTGCTTGTAAGTTTGTTATGAACGATCTTGCCATATGTCACATGTTAGTTGAAGTGTATGTTTAGTTCATTATTAAAGATCTCACCATGAGCGCCTTACAAACGTCTACATGTACATGATTTTGTAAAAAATATTTTTAATTGCCAGAGTAACCTAATCAATTTCATTTGTCGATTTAGCTAAAATAGGCATATCACCTCAATACACAAATTATTAGGCTAGGTGATATCGCAGCAAGTCACCATTACTGTGTAGATATGCCTATTTCTCAGATCAATACAGACACAAGAGCCTTTTTGTTAGAGGTAGCCCTATTCAGAAATAAGAGGTAGCGTAGGTCTCCAGCGGCACATACAATTTTTTACTCGGAACTAGGCAATATTTGACTTCTGACTTCCGTGTATTCAATACAACTGGGAACTCTGGAAAAAAAAGCTCAGACTAGGATTTTGTTTTGAAGGGTCATTCAACTCGAAATTCCAATTCATACTCTGACTTCTTTCTCTGAGCTGAAAATCACCGATGTCAATCTACTTTCACATATTGTTTGTACACTCTGATGACAATCATAGACTAAAAAAATGTATTATGATGTGTGGAATAGAGAGGAGGTGGGTGCTGTGTGAATGGGAGGTTCTGCATGTCACTTGTTTTCAACGGGCAGTCAGTCTCAGAAGGGGGACTTGAAGAAGGAGACTGCAAAGTCCAGGCGCTGCTGCTCTATTTGTTTTGAGTGTTTGCAGTGCTAGTGTTTTTAGTTAATCTGTGCAACTCACATTATATGTCCAGTATGATAGCTTTCTTGCTCTTTCTTAGCAGATAATGACAACATGACAACAACAGAAGCGTATGTAGTGAAAAGTTGGGAGGGTGGTGGGTAATGGAGAACATCAGGAGGATCCATGTCTGGGTGTTAGGCAGAGCTCCTAGGTCCTGGAGAACAGGAGCAGAGTAAAGGGAACAGGGTAGGAGACAGACGTAAACAACCAAACACACAGGTTACAGGTTTATCAGGTATGTAAAAATACAGTTATTGAATTATTTAATTTAAATGTTTGATTAGACATGCAATAATGTTAATGGCAGACAGAAAAGAAAGGCTACCTGTCTGTAATGTTTTATGTCAGTGGGGTTGATGAGGGAGGTAAGGGATGGTCCCTGGAAAAGATAGAGAGATGAGATGAGAGAAACTCCAGGGTGGTGTCATGACCACTGGAGTTATACACCTTAACCGTACCTACATGGAAGCAGCTGTTATGTGACCCAGTGGTTAGCCTTGAGATTGGCTATTTGGAGAAACCCCTGGGCCAGTGTTGGTACTGCTGTTGTTGCCCACCACGAAGAGGCAAAAGCAAACAGTTATCATCTCAGGTTTTATATTCACCTTAACGGATGGTGACCCCAGCTAGGAGCGAACGATCAGCAAGGTTTCCCAGGTCTGCTTTCCTTTTGTCCTTCTTCCAAGCCAAATAATTAACCCGGATAATTAACCCGCACTTGGTCCCCTTGATTCTCCTCCAGTGATTCTCCTTCTGTTTCTCCTGCGCCTTGTCCATATTCAGTCTCACCTTGATTGATAACAGAAATTAATGCAATTATATGTCATATTATTACAAATACATCTCTTATATATCTCTTGGAAGGCCAGAAAATAAATGAACAGTGGACAAGAACAGGGCTCCGGGCAGCCGAGCGGAAATGGAGGAAAACTCGCCTCCCTGCGGACCTGGCATCCTTTCACTCCCTCCTCTCTACATTTTCCTCCTCTGTCTTTGCTGCTAAAGCCACTTTCTACCACTCTAAATTCCAAGCATCTGCCTCTAACCCTAGGAAGCTCTTTGCCACCTTCTCCTCCCTCCTGAATCCTCCTCCCCCCCCCCTCCTCCCTCTCTGCAGATGACTTCGTCAACCATTTTGAAAAGAAAGTCGACGACATCGGATCCTCGTTTGCTAAGTCAAACGACACCGCTGGTTCTGCTCACACTGCCCTACCCTGTGCTCTGACCTCTTTCTCCCGTCTCTCTCCAGATGAAATCTCGCGTCTTGTGACGGCCGGCCGCCCAACAACCTGCCCGCTCGACCCTATCCCCTCCTCTCTTCTCCAGACCATTTCCGGAGACCTTCTCCCTTACCTCACCTCGCTCATCAACTCATCCCTGACCGCTGGCTACGTCCCTTCCGTCTTCAAGAGAGCGAGAGTTGCACCCCTTCTGAAAAAACCTACACTCGATCCCTCCGATGTCAACAACTACAGACCAGTATCCCTTCTTTCTTTTCTCTCCAAAACTCTTGAACGTGCCGTCCTTGGCCAGCTCTCCCGCTATCTCTCTCAGAATGACCTTCTTGATCCAAATCAGTCAGGTTTCAAGACTAGTCATTCAACTGAGACTGCTCTTCTCTGTATCACGGAGGCGCTCCGCACTGCTAAAGCTAACTCTCTCTCCTCTGCTCTCATCCTTCTAGACCTATCGGCTGCCTTCGATACTGTGAACCATCAGATCCTCCTCTCCACCCTCTCCGAGTTGGGCATCTCCGGCGCGGCCCACGCTTGGATTGCGTCCTACCTGACAGGTCGCTCCTACCAGGTGGCGTGGCGAGAATCTGTCTCCTCACCACGCGCTCTCACCACTGGTGTCCCCAGGGCTCTGTTCTAGGCCCTCTCCTATTCTCGCTATACACCAAGTCACTTGGCTCTGTCATAACCTCACATGGTCTCTCCTATCATTGCTATGCAGACGACACACAATTAATCTTCTCCTTTCCCCCTTCTGATGACCAGGTGGCGAATCGCATCTCTGCATGTCTGGCAGACATATCAGTGTGGATGACGGATCACCACCTCAAGCTGAACCTCGGCAAGACGGAGCTGCTCTTCCTCCCGGGAAGGACTGCCCGTTCCATGATCTCGCCATCACGGTTGACAACTCCATTGTGTCCTCCTCCCAGAGCGCTAAGAACCTTGGCGTGATCCTGGACAACACCCTGTCGTTCTCAACTAACATCAAGGCGGTGGCCCGTTCCTGTAGGTTCATGCTCTACAACATCCGCAGAGTACGACCCTGCCTCACACAGGAAGCGGCGCAGGTCCTAATCCAGGCACTTGTCATCTCCCGTCTGGATTACTGCAACTCGCTGTTGGCTGGGCTCCCTGCCTGTGCCATTAAACCCCTACAACTCATCCAGAACGCCGCAGCCCGTCTGGTGTTCAACCTTCCCAAGTTCTCTCACGTCACCCCGCTCCTCCGCTCTCTCCACTGGCTTCCAGTTGAAGCTCGCATCCGCTACAAGACCATGTTGCTTGCCTACGGAGTTGTGAGGGGAACGGCACCTCAGTACCTCCAGGCTCTGATCAGGCCCTACACCCAAACAAGGGCACTGCGTTCATCCACCTCTGGCCTGCTCGCCTCCCTACCACTGAGGAAGTACAGTTCCCGCTCAGCCCAGTCAAAACTGTTCGCTGCTCTGGCTCCCCAATGGTGGAACAAACTCCCTCACGACGCCAGGACAGCGGAGTCAATCACCACCTTCCGGAGACACCTGAAACCCCACCTCTTTAAGGAAAACCTAGGATAGGATAAAGTAATCCTTCTCACCCCCCCCCCCCCTTAAAAGATTTAGATGCACTATTGTAAAGTGGCTGTTCCACTGGATGTCATAAGGTGAATGCAGCAATTTGTAAGTCGCTCTGGATAAGAGCGTCTGCTAAATGACTTAAATGTAAATGTAAATGTAAAATGTACCTGGTCTAAAACCTCCAGCCCATGCATGAAGGTGGTCCTCGAAGGCGTTCTGATCTGGTTCGACAACTTCCACCACATCAGTTGGAGTTTCAGTGATCTCAAAGTACGTCATACATAAATAGCAATAGACAAACACTAAGTCAATCACATGATTTTTATACCACGTTATATGCAATAATTGTATATACAATTGCATTGTTTATCTCAGTTAACAGCTGTGTTTCCTGTCCGTAGAGCAGGCAATAGGGTGAGTACTCTGGAGGCCTGGACGCTTCTGTTGTATGCAAAGATAATTACATTTAGATTGTCCTCCCACCATTCCTGGTACCCGTCAAGAGACTTGCCCATCCAAACCTGGAGTTCATCCAAACCTGGAGTCACCATACATGACACATTCACATTATAAATAACTCACTGTACTATCAATGTCAATTTCGAAAAAACTCTAAATTACTGGAGGCCTATGCAAAACAATACTACAACAACTACATTATTAATCACTAACATGTAAGCTAACATTGACTGAAACTAACTAGCCTAGAGCTAACTAACACTTAGCTTAGCTAAATCTGGTTAGCATCAAGCTAGCGAACTGTTAAACGCAATTTTCATACAAATATTAACACTAACACAATTTATTGTGACATCAAATATTTACATATATTACCAAAAGTAAACCGAGCCTTTGTTCATACAAAATAAAAATAATTGGATCTAAAACATTGTTGAAAAAAATACAGAAAGTTCGGACGCCATCTTAATCCCTTCTCTTACATGTAAAACCCTTAGCAACCTAGACAAACTCCATTACTTACAATGGGGAAAATACCAAACAGTTTTTCACTCAGTTAAAATTCCTTTCAATTACCTTCAAACATCACCAAAGTCATGGACTATGTAATTACTGTGCCTTTACATGAAATGTATTTACATGAAATGTATGTATATGATTACTGCCGCTATGGGGAGCTGTGATGTCAATGGTGTACGTTAGTGAGATGGTGATGTCTTGGAGGTTTCTTCAAAACAATCAGACAAAAAAATCCAAATTGTATCCGTAAAGTTCATAAAACATGTCAAACAATGTTTATATTAAATTCTCAGGTTGTGTTTTAGCCTAAATGATCAATAATATTTCAACCGGACAATAACGTCATCAATATAAAAGGTAAACATGAAATGCACATGCGCCTGAAAAAACTCTGCGATCACGTTAGGGTCCACTCGTTCAGACTGGTCTTACTCCCTCATAAGAATTACAAGCCTGAAACGATTTCTAAAGACTGTAAATGGAGTCCTAAGTCAATGGATACTGTAATGGCATTGAATAGAAAACTACTACAACAACAAAAAAAATCCTACTTCCTGGATGGATTTGTCTCAGGTTTGCCAAATCAGTTCTGTTATACTCACAGACACTATTTTAACGGTTTTGGAACCTTTAGAGTGTTTTCTATCCAAATCTACAATGTATATGCATATCCTGTCTTCTGGGCCTGAGTAGAAGGCAGTTTAATCTGGGCATGCTTTTCATCCAAAATTCCAAATGCTGCCCCCTACCCTAGAGAAGTTAATTGAACAGGAGAAGAGGATGTGGTTGCTTGTGGAGGGAGAGCAGTAGAACAGCTACAATGATGCTGATTGGTTGCTCTGGCTCATCACTTCTTGACTAAAAGAAAGACAGATTTAGAAATTAGTTCAACCTTGCCATAGTTCAACAGTTGAAAAACTTTCATTAACATACTCCCAGAGATAGCAAGACATTCTGTATTCACTGAATGAAGTAGCCTATCCATCCTCATTATAATTTCATTCATCAATGAAATAAGTAATACTATATATTCAATGACATTATTATTGTAGACTATTGGCTACTCCTGTATCTACCTTGTACAATACCGTAATCATTGAATGAAGTAGCTTACCCATCCACATTTACAAATTCATTAATCGGTTAGATAAATAATACAAGCACATACCATTACATTATTATATAATAGGCTACTCCTGTATCCACACTATATTAGGATACCTTTATGATTTCATTGGTCTTGTCAGGCATGCTTTCAAGGTCTTCGATCGAAATTATATATATATATATCGTACCTCGTTCACTTCTTCAGTGAAAAGTAGGTATGCACCCCCCCCCATTCAATTCAGTTCAAGTGTGTGAATGTGTAGGCCTAGTGACAGTGGAAAAATAAACCCTCCATCACACAATGGCATGTATTAGTAGTGTATTTGTCACGCCTTGGTCTTAGTATTTTGTGTTTTCTTTAATTATTTGATCAGGCCAGGGTGTGACATGGGTTTATGTTATATTGTATGTTCGTATTGGGGTTTGTAGTATTTGGGATCGCGGCTGATTAGGGGTGTTGTATAGGCTTGGCTGCCTGAGGCGGTTCTCAATCAGAGTCAGGTGATTCTCGTTGTCTCTGATTGGGAACCGTATTTAGGTAGCCTGGTTTCGCTTTGTATTTCGTGGGTGATTGTTCCTGTCTCTGTGTAGTGTTCACCAGATAGGCTGTAATAGGTTTCACGTTCCGTTTGTTGTTTTGTATTTTGTATATTACGTTATTTTCATGTATCGTCATTTCATTCATTAAAGAACATGAGTAACAACCACGCTGCATTTCGGTCCGACTCTCTTTCGACAAACGAAGAAGGACGTTACAGTATTACAATGTCAAATGTGTTTTTATCCTATAGCACCACGTGTATATTTTCATTTACAATTTAATTCATCCATGAAATAAATAATACTAGCACATCAAATTATGTTATTATTGTACACTTGCCTACTCCTCTATCGACACAGTAAATAATATTGCCTTTGTGCTTTCGACAATACATTACCAACAAAAAGCAATCATTTTTTTAATAAACCAAATTTGCCTTAACACAACTATTGGTTGATAAATGCAACGTCTGATCAGGGGAGGAGGCCTTTCTCCCCACCAGTTATCACAAGGTCTAGTTTTTTTAAAATAACTCAGTCAGAGTCTCAACTTAATGTTGAGAGTTAGAATAGCAGAATACAGAATCTGCAATTTTTGAAATTTGGTTGTGTATCAGCAGTTTTTATCTTGTTATGTCAGTCACTCAATTAGCCCATGTCAGCTAACATTTTTTATATTGATTAGTCTTGCCAGCTATCTAAACTTGAAATAATAATGGTCAAATTACCGACTGGGGGACCCAATTGACATCATATTCAAATGATGGCAAAATGAGTAGAATTGCAGGAAATGAGTTATAAAATTGCACAATTATCTCTCAGCCCTATGTGTGGAGTTGCAGCAAGAAGGCTAGGGCCGGCTCTGACTGCATGTGTGGGTATGGATGTGGGTATGCAGACCTGCATGCCACTGTGGTCCCTCATGATTGCTGATTTTGCCCATCCCTGGCATACATTTTCGTTTTCTCATGGCTTTCCTGGAGGCTGGATGCGTTGCGGCTTGCTGCCTCTGACAGGTTACAAGACACACTCAGTTCAACAACAAAACATGTGCAGGCCTGCATGTTACAACAATAAGCTTTTATGGCAATATGTCACCATGTAACTTATAAACAAGTACAGTCGTATCAATTTTGTATTGCAAATAATTACAATTCCACAAGGTGACACTATTACATTGCCAAAAAAGTAGTCTATAATGGAATGGATGGAGACATTTTGATAATAGATCAGCCTGGACAGCCGATAGTGATCGCTGTCTTTTGACAGCAGAATAGAATAGTGACCACTAGGCAGTCCAGGCTGATAATAAACCTGCTACAGGCTGTCTTGTTTGTCTTATGTTGTAACTGTATTATGTAATTTAATTGATAAATATTTTTGTCATATTGTATTGACGTATTAATGTATTGTTGTCTCTACCTTCTTGCCCTTTGTGCTGTTGTCTGTGCCCAACAATGTTTGTACCCTGTTTTGTGCTGCTCCCATGATGTGCTGCTGTCATGTTGTGTTGCTACCATGTTGTTGTCATGTTACTACCATGCTGTATTGTCATTTGTTGATGCCATGCTATATTGTCATCTTAGGTCTCTCTTTATGTAGTGTTGTGTTGTCTCTCTTGTCGTGATGTGTGTTTTGTCCTATATTTGTTATTTATTTTTTTAATCCCACCATACCCGCAAGAGGCCTTTTGCCATTTGATAGGCCATTATTGTAAATAATAATTTGTTCTTAACTGATCTGCTGTCACAAGAACTGGACCAAGGTGCAGTGTACATGGAGTTCTGCATCTTTATTATAAGGTGAAAATTAAGCGAAACAAAAACGAACACCAAAACATGACTACGTGGTGCACATGCACAAACACAAAATAATATCCCACAAACACAGGTGGGAGAAATATATACTTAAATATGATCCCCAATCAGAGGCAACGATAAACAGCTGCCTCTATTTGGGAACCACATAGCACCAACATATAAATATATATACTAGATCACCCCCTAGTCACGCCCTGACCTACTATACCATAGAGAACCAAGGGCTCTCTATGGTCAGGGCGTGACACCTGCCTAGTTAAATAAAGGTTAAATACATTTTTTTATTAATAAATATTGACTTCAGATTTTTCTTCTTCGCACCAGAATCTCACTGGGTTTCAAGTCCAAAAATCCTTCTTAACTACATTGAAGGGCAACTCCACTTCTTCATTGCTCATTAACAAATGCTAGCGGCCGTTGTCTATTTGGACAAATCTAAGGATTTGGGTGTCTAACCACACACTGACACGCACGGTTGAGTGATGTTCTGTCTTCAAGTCTCCAGTGGGTGATGTATTACCAGTTTAGAGACAGGTTCAGTTAGGTGGCAGAAGGGGTGACACTCCATCCTGGATATGCCAGAATTTGCCTTAACCCATGGGTCCAGCAGGCAAAGTAACTACAGGCAAATGTGAAATGCAAGGAGGATGGCACTTTTCTCATGCCACTCTGTAGGCGACTGACCTTTTTTCTGCAAATGAGAAAATAATATGAGAAAAGTAAAATGTAGAAACTTATGTAGAAATTCTAAACAAAGTGTTTAGATAACTTTCAATTGTAACAGTTCAGTGTAGAATAAACCATACTTCACATAATGCTTTAGAAGCAGTGCCCCCCATTGATAGTACCATTCGATTCAATAATAACAAAAGACTATAAAACGTAAGACGTGTGTTATATAATTGTTATGCCCTGTGCTAGGTCTCTCTCAATTCTGACATCAGTATCAAACTGTCTTTCAGTCAGAGAATTCCATTGGAAAATCATCTCTCCTGCCCACATGTAGAAAAATGAGGAACAATTGATGAGTGACACATGTATTGAAAGGATGATATTACTAAACACTTGTGATGTACTGTCTTATTAGTAATCACTTTTAGCCCCATCTGACGCAACCTGGACTCAGGGGTAGACGTAACATAGTAAATCAAATCTGGGGCACTCAAATTAGTATGATATGTTACGTTTGATATGGTTGTAATTTGTTGATGTCCATCATCCACTACGTATGATATGTTATAAATTGCTAGTTGTACAGTATGTTATGAATTTTCAATACGTATAATATGTTACTAATTCCAATGTGTTATGGCTAACATTAGCTAGGTGGCTAATGCTAATGTTAGCCAAGTGGCTAATGTTGTTAAGGTTAGGGATAAGGTTAGGGTTAAGAGTTAGGTTACAGGGTTAAGGTTAGGTAACATGCCAAGTAATTGAAAAGCAGCTTAAAAAGCATGAAATATTTCCAAAGTTGCTAATTAGCAAAAATTCTTAAGTTGACCGTGATGAGATTTGAACACAAAACCTTTGGATTGCTAGACATTCGTGTTATACACCCACCCACCCCTGCTTCGACCAACCACCCTCCTTAAATTTTTTATGTAACCATACCAAACGTAACATACAGTATCATACTAACTTGAGTGTTCTGGATCGCTGTCTATGAGACCAGCCTGTCTGAGGTGTTTGCCAAGGTGTTTGCCCATAATGTCAAAGTGGAATTATGTTGTTAGTATTTTTAACAAATGAATGTGAGTAAAAGTAAAGATACTGTAATAGAAAATTACTCAAGTTAAAGTCACTCAGTTAAATATTACTTGAGTAGAAGTCTAAAATATCTGGTTTTAAATATACTTAAGAATCAAAAGTAAATGCAATTGATAAAATATACTTAAGTACTATCAATTGTAAAAGTAAAAGTATAAATCATTTGAAATTCCTTGTATAAGCAAACCAGACGGCACAATTTTCGTGTTTTTATTTTATTTACGGATAGCCAGGGGGCACACTCCAACACTCAGACATAATTTACAAACTAATAATTTGTGTTTAGTGAGTCCGACAGAACAGCGGCAGTAGAGATGACCAGGGATGTTCTCTTGAAAGTGTGTGAATTGGACAATTTTCCAGTCCTGCTAAGCATTCAAAATGTAATGAGTACTTTTGGGTGTCAGGGAAAACATATGGAGTAAAAAGTACATTATTTTCTTTTGGAATGTAGTGAAGTAAAAACGTTCCAAAATATGCATAGTTGTAAATTCTGCTTCCAACTCACTCTCAAACACGTAGATCTCCTGAACGCAGCTCACTCTCCAGATCCCAATCACCTGAATTCTGATCACGTGTTCACACACCTGTATGTCATTATCACACATATTTAGTTCAGTTCTTTGCACCACATCATTGTGAGGTATTGTTTGTTTTGTGATACACTGCTATTTGGAGCACTGGTTGTTCTGTTGTAATTTAAGCCACCCGTGTATGGTAGTTTTTGCCTGCCTCACTAAAGATGCCTATTCCCTTCCTATACTTTAGGCTATCGGATTTCCTGTTATCAACCTATTGCCTAATCTCCCAGGTGACGTTACTAGCCTTTTCCCTGCCTGTACTGTTGCCTTTTTGGACCCCTGTGTATGACCTGCCCCTGGACTGCCCCTGGACTGCCTCCTCCTGTGGTCCTTCACAATAAACACCTGCTGCGCCCTGCACTTGAAACCAGCTCTCTGTCTCCCATTGTGTTCATTACAACAGTAAAGTACAGATACCCCCAAAAAACGATTTAAGTAAAAATACTTTAAAGTACTACTTAAGTAATTGACATTTGAGTAATTTAGCAGATACACGTATCCAGTGCAACTTACAGGAGCAATTAGGGTTAAGTGCCTTGCTCAAGGGTACATATTTCTCACCTAGTCGGCTCAAGGATTCGAACCAGAAACAGCTCAGTTACTGGTCCAACACTCTTAACCGCTAGGCTACCTGCCACCTTTACACTGTTGATAAGTGAAATGTGAGTGAGTTTCACCCATATGCAAACTTGACAACAAATGTTTATATGGCAGCTGGAGGCACACCACAACGTATTGTCTATGAACAATTGGGCATCATTGGCTAAAGTGGGCAGGCACTAAGTAAACCATACCCAACCCTCCAGTATGTTGTGCTCCAGTAACTTACTTACAACACTCAGTTTTGGACGAGACTGACTTTTTGGCCAAAACGATCCTATTTATTCTTTGTAGTCAATTTTGACACTATAATTCCTGTTTCTGACTCATATCGATGCCACATAATGGAAATGCAAAGCTAAACATGATGTGATTGGTCAGATTTGTGCAGCTAAATTATCAATTAAGTTTTGTATTCTCATTTTGATTGCTCCCAGAATCAAAAGAGGATATTTTTAAATGTATACAAGTATCCCTCATTTTTGTTAATTAAAAACCTGACGAAGGTGTACAGAAGTTGAAAACATGTTGATCTCCTGTTTATCTGACCTGTGAGTTTCTGATGCTAAAATGCAGACTCCACCATATACCGAGGGAATTCATTTTAACCAAGCACTTTGTTAACAAATTCTTCAAAAATATCACCAACATGTGCTCCCTGAAGCAAGCTGGCCGCCTGGAGCACCTGAGCAGGAAGTCTGGGCTCACTGACCATGCTGAAGCCCACAAACTCCACCTCCACCTTGCGCACTCCATTCCACCACAGCAGGCCACCTTGTCATCCCCATGTCAAAGTTCCAGAGCTTCAGTGACATGACCTTCTCTAGGGTTGATCCTAGGCTCTGGAACTCCCTCTAGCCATCTGTGACTCTGAGTCCATGACCATCTTTCAGTCCCTCATAAAGCCCCACCTCTTTGACAAAGCCTACCCTTAAGATCAAGCCTCTCTGTTCCTACTCCCCGCCTACAAGCAGCAGCAACTCAAGAGGCAGGCACCAACACAGAGAATAGTGATGCGCTGGACAGAGGAGGCAGATTCAATGCTGCAGGACTAATTTGAGAATACAGATTGGAATATGTTCAAAGATACATTGTTAGTCACAGGCTTCATTAGGAATTGTGTTGAAGATGTTTTACCCACAATAACAATCCGAACATACGCCAACCAAAAACCCTGGATGAATGGACATATCCATACCATGCTGAAAGAATGTACTACAGCATTAAATGTCAGCAGAACAAACCCCGATGTCTCAGTGGCGCAGGATGCATACAAGGCAAGCAGGTACGAGCTCCGCAAATTCATTAGGGATGCAAAAGACCATACAGACTCAAACATGAATTGATGTTCGACAACTCAGACTCGCATCGCATGTGGCAAGGACTACAGACTATCATAGACTACAGAGGCAAATCCAGCTGTGGTGCCCACCGAAGCCTTCCTCCCAGACAAGCTTAATTAACACATTCTATCCTCTCTTTGAGACAGACAATATCGAGCCATCCAGGAAGACTCTTGCTGCTTAACCAGGTGATTTTGCTCACCGAGGCTGACGTGATGAAAACTCTCAAAAGACTAAATGCTCACAAAGCCGCCGGGACTGACGGCATCCCTGGCCGCATCCTCAGAGTGTATGCTGATCTGGTGGAGGTCTTCTCTGACATTTCAACTTGTCCCTGTCCCAGGCTGTAGTCCCCAACTCCTTCAAGGAGACCACCATCACCCCAGTGTCCAAGAAAAACACATGCCCAAATTACTATCACCATGTTGCCCACTGCTCCAACAGATCCACGGAAGATGCCATTTCCATCGCTATTCACATGGCCGTAACACATCTGGACAAGAGGAATATCTATGTGAGAATGGAGGTCATTGACTAAAGTTCAGCATTCAACACTATTCTTCCCTCCAAGCTCGACACCAGGCTCAGAGCCCTAGCTCTGGACACCACCCTCTGCAACTGGATCCTGGACTTCCTGATGGGCAGATCACAGGCTGTGAGGATTGGCGAAAGCATCTCCTCCACACAGACTCTTAACACAGGGGCACCCCAGGGGTGTGTCCTCGGCCCTCTGCTGTTCACCCTTGACTGCATTCCTTTTGCAAGACATCAACTCCATAATCAAGCTTTGCTGATGAAACCACAGTTGCGGGCCTGATAACCAACAACAAGTTGACCTATAGGGAGGAGGTAAGTGGGTTAACTGCCATGCTCTGGGGCTGAGACAACAACCTCTCCTTCAACATCAGCAAAACAAAGGAGTTGATTGTTGACTTCAGGAAGCAGAGGAGGGAACATGCCACAATCCACATCAATGGGACTGCAGTAGAATGAGCCAGCAGTTTGAAGTTCCTCAGCGTCCACATCACCGAGGATTTGACATGGACCAACAACACCACCACTCTTGTAAGGCGGATGAAGAAATTTGGCATGCCACCCCGGGTTCTCTCCAAATACTACTGCTTGCACCATTGAGAGTGTGCTCCGACACCATCTGGTTGCATCACAGCCTGGTACTGGAATGACTCTGTCCATGACCATAAGGCTCTACAGGATGTGGTTAAGATCGCCCAGTACATCACTGGGACCTTCGGGCAGACGGTGTCGGAGCATGAGGTCTGATACCAACAGGCTCAGACTGCTGAACACTTGAACTAGACTGACCACTTGCATGGACTTTCCGCACCTTAGCACACATGCACTCACTGACACCCACAGACACATATACATACACACACATACATTCACACACGTATATGTTGTTGTTCATGTTGTACACACATCACAACTGCTGCAACCAGACTTATTATTTTTGGAAAATACTCCACAATATAAACACTTTCCCCCAAATCCCCCCTTCCCCAAAACACGTTCAAATATTGGACTATAAATTGTGCTTCCAGTATTATACTTATGCTAAAATGTTTATTCTAGTCTACTGAGCCATTTACTTTATGTTTGTATTCTTATCTTTTCTTATTTCTTAATTTTGTTGCACTGTCGAGAAGGAACCCTGTAAGTAAGCATTTCGGTGATTGGTGTATACCATGTGTATCCTGTACATACAGCTAAAACTGGAAACTTGAAAAGCTGCCTTCTTTCCACATACTGATCAAATATTTACATCTGTCTACAGAAAACATTGTCATAAGAAACAAACGTCGTGAGAAACATTCATAGACAACTAATAGACTAATGTTTGATATACTAAGGACACACTTTTAGATAAGCAGTGGTAGTGCCTTTTACACCACACACCTGCCCTCCAGTCAAGGAGTACTTACCATAAATGCTGATGATTTGTTCTCATTCATAGTCCATCCCCTTAGGCCTCAGCTGATAAAGGGAGATATTGATTAAATACAAAGGAAGTGTGTGTGCACCATGCACTTACTCTAGCCAATGTTCCCCTGGTGCCTGTAAGAACTTCAAAGGAATGGTTTGCAGCTCATCAGATAATATATTTTATTCAGAGCCCTTATAAACTTCATGACAGGCTTGAAGTCAAAAGCATAGCGGTATGCAGATAAATAGACATATTTACAATAAATAAAAACACACACAAATAAACAAAATGGAGGATTTTTGGACGTGCAACGGTAAGGGAACACTGACGATACCTCGCTATTCAACCAATGTGCACATGCAGCACACACACATATAAAGCACAGTCAAGGTTGACTGAGATTTACGATAGATTTAATAAAGGCTGATTGAAAGGGACTAAGTCAACAGGGTCATTGAGCTGTGATGCCATGGAAACAGCCAGGAGTACATTCCCAAACCAGAAACCGTGGATTGATGGCAGCATTCGTGCAAAACTGAAAGCACGAACCACTGCTTTTAACCAGGGCAAGGTGACCGGAAACATGACCGAATACAAAGTGTAGCTATTCTCTCCGCAAGGCAATCAAACAAGCTAAGCGTCAGTTTAGAGAAAAAGTAGAGTCGCAATTCAACGGCTCAGACACAAGAGTTATGTGGCACGGTCTACAGTCTATCACGGATTACAAAAAGAAAACCAGCCCCGTCGCGGACCAGGATGTCTTGCTCCCAGACAGACTAAATAACTTTTTACTTGCTTTGAGGACAATACAGTGCCACTGACACGGCCCACTACCAAAACCTGCGGACTCTCCTTCACTGCAGCCAACGTGAGTAAAACATTTAAACATGTTAACCCTCGCAAGGCTGCAAGTCCAGACGGCATCCCCAGCCTCATCCTCAGAGCATGCGCAGACCAGCTGGCTGGTGTGTTTACGGACATATTCAATCAATCCTTATCCCAGTCTGCTGTTCCCACATGCTTCAAGAGGGCCACCATTGTTACTGTTCCCAAGAAAGCTAAGGTAACTGAGCTAAACGACTACCGCCCCGTATAGCACTCACTTCCGTCATCATGAAGTGCTTTGAGAGACTAGTCAAGGACCATATCCCCTCCACCCTACCTGACACCCTAGATCCACTCCAATTTGCTTACCGCCCCAATAGGTCCACAGACGACTCAATTGCAACCACACTGCACATGACCCTAACCCATCTGGACAAGAGGAATACCGATGTGAGAATGCTGTTCATCAACTACAGCTCAGCATTTAACACCATAGTACCCTCCAAACTCGTCATCAAGCTCGAGACCCTGGGTCTCGACCCCACCCTGTGCAACTGGGTACTGGAATTCTTGACGGGCCACCCCCAGGTGGTGAGGGTAGGTAACAACATCTTCACCCCGCTGATCCTCAACACTGGGGCCCCACAAGGGTGCACCCTGAGCCCTCTCCTGTACTCCCTGTTCACCCACGGCTGCGTGGCCATGCACGCCTCCAACTCAATCATCAATTTTGCGAACGACACTACAGTGGTAGGCTTGATTACCAACAACGACGAGACGGCCCACATGGAGGAGGTGAGGGCCCTCGGAGTGTGGTGTCAGGAAAATAACCTCACACTTAACGTCAACAAAACAAAGGAGATGATTGTGGACTTCAGGAAACAGCAGAGGGAGCACCCCCCTATCCACATCGACTGGACAGTAGTGGAGAGGGTAGTAAGTTTTAAGTTCCTCGGCGTACACATCACGGACAAACTGAATTGGTCCACCCACACAGACAGCGTTGTGAAGAAGGCGCAGCAGCACCTCTTCAACCTCAGGAGGCTGAAGAAATTTGGCTTGTCACCAAAAGCACTCACAAACTTCTACAGATGCACAATCGAGAGCATCCTGTCGGGCTGTATCACCACCTGGTACGGCAACTGCTCCACCCACAACCGTAAGGCTCTCCAGAGGGTAGTGAGGTCTGCACAACGCATCACCGGGGGAAAACTACCTGCCCTCCAGGACACCTACACCACCCGATGTCACAGGAAGGCCATAAAGATCATCAAGGACAACAACCACCCGAGCCACTGCCTGTTCACCCCGCTATCATCCAGAAGGCGAGGTCAGTACAGGTGCATCAAAGCAGGTGCATCAAAGCAAGGCCATCAGACTGTTAAACAGCCACCACTAACATTGAGTGGCTGCTGCCAACATACTGACTCAACTCCAGCCACTTTAATAATTGAAATTGATGGAAATTGATGTAAAAAATGTATCACTAGCCAATTTAAACAATGTCACTTAATTTTTTTTTTACATACCCTACATTACTCATCTCGTATGTATATACTGTACTCGATACCATCTACTGCATTTGCCTATGCCGTTCTCTTTCATATATCTTTCTGTACATATTCTTTATCCCTTTACACTTGTGTGTACAGTATAAGGTAGTAGTTGTGGAATTGTTAGGTTAGATTACCCGTTGGTTATGACTGCATTGTCGGAGCTAGAAGCACAAGCATTTCGCTACACTCGCATTAACATCTGCTAACCATGTGTATGTGACAAATACATTTTGACCTGATTTAAGTAATGAAATAACACTGAGAAACAAACGCAATGTACCACATGTATACAAGGTCAGTGTGTAGTGTTCTAAAGCTGCTGCCCATACCCTTTCCATGCTGAAATCTAAATCCACTTTCCATGTCATCTTTGTCTTCTTGAACACTTTTTCCTGCCTGGTTTCTTTCCTAACAGACAGTGGTGGCTGAGCTGGAGGAGATAGGTCTCTCAAGGGGACAGGGTGCAAGGTGTGGCAAAAGACAGACTCAGATGGCAGTTAGTAATTATTTTATTTCCTAACTCCAAAGCTGTAATACACCCACAATCTGAACAACCATAGTGTTGGAATTATATTTTTAAAAATGTAGAGCTCTTTCCCCCAGTGATAATTGCTAATACCTGCACTGTTTTGCATGTGTAATTCTATCGTTTTTGAACTACACAGTTTTCCTTCCCATGGGCAGGTATCCAGTCGGCATTAATCAGTCAGCTAATTACTTGCAAAGCCCCCACCCACTGGCAGAGAGAGACAGACTGAAACTGAACAGTATCTAGAATCTAGAAGTCAGTCATGCTAACGATAAAGCTGCTAATTAAATTGGGGTTTTAATTTTGTATCAGCTAGTGGGCCAAGTTGAGCTGGTCGAGTGGTGTTGTCTTAGTGTCTGACTTTCTATCTCTCTCTCTCTCTCTGCACTCTGAGGGGAGAGAGAGTACTTCCATCATTCCCCAAAGTTCTCCACCTTCTCCATTATCTATATTGCATAGTCCATTTCACCCCCAAGGCTCAACCTCCTGCAGTGTTCCTCATGGGGTATAGGAGAAAATAGAGATATTGTTTTCCATATTTTGTGTGGGATTAGACAAACAATACATGGTTAGTGTTGGTGATGATGATCATAATGAGAAAATTGTGATTCTCATAATAGCCATAATAGCTGTTTAGTTCAAGTTTATTATGTGCCTTCATGGGTGGCCTATTAGTGTAATTTCATGGTGTGCTTGTTTCTGGGTAAATCAATAAAGAATGTTAAGTTGGCAGGTCTGGTAGTGCCCAGCGGTGGATTGGCAGACTCAGAGGTAGTCAGACAGACAGCTGCTAATCAGTTTAATTGGACCGAGATAATTAGGCGAAGTCTAGAGGAGAAAACATCGCACAGTGAATGTTGACCATTCGTTCACCGTTCTCATAATGTGTTTTAGGGATCACCAGCCAATTTCGCCCTTTTCTATATGTAGATTCGGTCTGGCACTCTGTTCAGTGGTGCGAAGTACTCCCAGCCAGCAAACGCTACTGGAGTATCTGTGCCTTTACACTACTGAAGGTGTGGAAATGTGGGACACTGACTGGGTGGGTGTGTATTCAAATCAGTAACGCATACAAGTTTGGCACCTGCTGTATAATCAAAGTCATAACTCTAGGCGAGGAATTGAATGAAACAAGTCCCACAAACAGACCATACAGTCTCACCATTTATGCGTAGGAAAAGGTAGAAGGGAAATAATATGGAGTCCGGTGATAATGTATTCATTAAATACAGTTCCAAGGTTGTTTTTGCCAAATATTTCCCATTTATAACTATCTGGGAATCTGGATTGAAGAACAGCTGTCTTTCAATAAGCATGTCACGATCGTCGTAAAGAGGAGACCAATGCGCAGCGTGATAGGAATACATGTTCTATATTTAATGAAGAACACTTAAACAAACATGACGCTATATATAATAAGTGCAGACATGTAACATCACATAGACAATAACCAACAAAATACCCAAAGAAGATGGCTGCCTAAATATGGTTCCCAATCAGAGACAACGATAAACAGCTACCTCTAATTGAGAACCAATCTAGGCAACCATAGACATACATAAACACCTAGATGGTATACCACCCCATAAACCTATAAAACCCTGAGACAGTAAAAAAACACATACATCACCCATATCACACCCTGACCTAACCAACATATATAAAGAAAACAAAGAATACTCAGGTCAGGGCGTGACAAAGCATGTTGATGAGTTAGCTAAGAAATTAAGAATTAAAATGGGCTTATTTTATAGGTATAGATCGTGCCTTTCATTATATGGCAGAAAACAAATAATTCAGTCGACATTGATACCGGTTAGACAATGGCAATATTGTCTATATGAATGCAGCTGCCACTGTACTGTGCTTTATTACGGGAGATAGAGAATGCAATGATGTGTACTGAACCTATTAGAAAGTAAGCTGGCCATTTGTAAAGTCTTGTAGATTGATGCATTGCACTCTTTTTGTATATAAAGCCCTCCTGCAGAAATGTCCACTGTATCTTACTTAATTGTAACTGTCACGCCCTGACCTTAGAGATCCCTTTTTTGGCTCTATTTTGGTTTGGTCAGGGCATGAGTTGGGGTGTGCATTCTATGTTTTGTGTTCTGTTTTCTATTTCTGTGTGTTTGGCCGGGTGTGGTTCTCAATCAGAGGCAGCTGTCTATCGTTGTCTCTGATTGAGAACCATACTTAGGTAGCCTTTTCCCACCTGTTTATTGTGGGTAGTTGTTTTCTGTTTTTGTGTCTGCGCCACACAGCACTGTTTCGGTTTTGTTCGTTGTTATTTCAGTGTTCAGTTTAATAAAAATCATGAACACGTACCACGCTGCATCTTGGTCCTCTTCTTCCAACAGCCGTTACATACATACGAGATACCAGACCCGGTTTCAGGGATGGCTAACTGGAGATCTTAGTTTTTTGCACCATTTGTGGAATAATCTCCAAGGATCTCTAAAATGTGATGAATTGGTGCCTCTAGGGCAATTCAGGAGGATTGAGGAACATTTCACTGAAGAATGTAATAGTTTATGATTGTGTTTTGCTTTCTGTCTATTGATGTGAATATTGGATGTGTCTAGTGTATATTGAAGGGTATCTGTAAAATACCTTGATCTCAGCATGACTCCTTTTGTGAACTGAAGTAAAACAATTGACAAATTTGTTTGTAAAACTATATTGAAACTTCTTTGACTCCAACAGTAACTAAAATAAAAAATCATGAATGTTCCAAAATTTTCTTTTTCTAAACTATGGGTAAAAAGTAAAAAAATAAATAGTTTAAAAGCATTGGATTGGTGTAAACATGGGCAAGAGATTCCTTCCACCATATTCTTTGCACCAGTCTCAATGCTATTCCTTTTAAATCCAATTCACATTGATATTGACTTTATAATTTAAACCTAACAACCTTAGCTCTTGAAAACCCAAGGCTGTACAGCCATTGGGTTCTCATTTAAACTATTGACCACAGCGGGGCTAATTTGTACAGCTGTCTCGACGCTCTATCTAAACATTAATAATTACAGAGTGCAATGCATTTAGGAAACATCCAACATTATACTTTCTTATCTCCCCAGAAGTATTTTACAAATATAAAATATACACTTACTGTGTGCCATTTTAACACATATTCCCACCGAGGTGTTTTGCATTGAACTTCCTGAGCTAATGGAAACTTGGGAGGGAACAGCTTCGGTTCGAAGCTGTGTTACACAAAAAAACTCAGTGGAAATCTGTGGTAAACCAGTAAGTGTATCTTATCCAAGTTATTTTTGGATGATAATTAACTAGTGTTCAACATTTCCAAAACATATCATAATCAAGTATCAATTGTTTCTAGACAGAGCGTTTCACACTTGACCAAATCACCTCAGGTAATCAAAAGGGACGTGGAATGACTCATGAGAAGGGTTAACCCAACCTATGACCTGACCTTATGTATTACTGCCCACCAGTTGCAAGAAGTGACATCCCAAAAAACTATACAACCCAAATGGCTCCTAACTTCCCACGCTAACAAGCTCTCACAGTCTCACTGCAGAATCTGACATTTGTTCATGAATGTCAAATTTCAAAGGTTAAGTTTAGGAATTCATTTGGAATGGTTAAGGTAAGGGTTAAAGTTTGGGATAGTGTTAAAACAAAAACATAAACAAGTGCTTAGCACTGGGATAGAACAAGCGACCCTTGCGGCTTATGGTAATAGCTCTCACCGTTGCCCCTTAGTGGCCCTTTTTTAAGTAATTCCGTACTCCTGCTTACCTGGAAGGATGGCAAATTTCGCAGTAGATCTTGAGCGTCCTGGCTACCCACACATGCTTTCTGTCCCTAACACTAAAACTAAATAATCAAACTGTTTAATTTTGAACACACAACCCTTGGAGCCGGCGCTCAAACTAAAACAAACTAAATCCTATAAAAACAAAATATAATATTTTTATACAACTGAAACTAAACTGAATTAAAGATTTTATTTGAAAAACTAATAGAAATAAAAACTAATATAAAAACGCAAAACTATAATAACCTTGACCTGTTAATGTGTATATCCTTGAGCCAGGAGGGTAGCAAATGGATGAGTGCTCTGGTGTTTAAGGGCCTATTATGGCCATAAGACACCCAAGAGGTGTTCCTTTTGTCAAGGCAAGATTTATACACAAACATTATTACAGCAGGTAGTTAAACTCTATCGTTCAGGGTTTGTGCCCAACTCTGATCCCTTAGCAACACCTCACATCCTCATTTACCCATTTCCCTAGTCCCCAACGATTTTAATAATCTATTATAAAGCCATTATCAGAAACAGAGACCGATGTTGTACCTGGCCTGAGTGTCCAAAAATAAATATAGGCCCACCTGCATGGCACACATCATTAACCCAGCCAGTGGATATTTACAATCCTGCTTGAGCACTGCCAGGGGAAGGCATTTTATTCTCTGTGTCACGCCTTGGTCTTAGTATTTTGTGTTTTCGTTATTTATTTGGTCAGGCCAGGGTGTGTCATGGGTTTATTTTGTTGTGTTTAGGTATTGGGGTTTTAGTAGGCATTGGGATTGCGGCTGAGTAGGGGTGTCTAGCATAGGCTATGGCTGCCTGAGGCAGTTCTCAATCAGAGTCAGGTGAATCTCGTTGTCTCTGATTGGGAACCATATTTAGGTAGCCTAGGTTTCACTGTGTGTTTTGTGGGTGATTGTTCCTGTCTCCGTGTTTGTTGTCACAAGATAGGCTGTATAGGTTTTCGCGTTTTGTTTCTTGTTTTGTATATTAAGTTATTTCATGTATCGTTCATTATTTTCATTAAAGAACATGAGTAACCACCACGCCGCATTTTGGTCCGACTCTCTTTCTACAGACGAACGCCGTTACACTTTGGCCACTGTCCAAGCTAATGCCATGGCTTTTAATAACACTCTGAATGGTTTATGTCCAAGCCTTTAGTCTACCCCAGTCTAGCCTAACTGAGATCAGCATCTGATTGGCTATGCCCTGAGAATTTGGGAGTGCCCACAGGTAGTGGCCAGCTGCCCCATTGCATTGTGGGCCGTTGTTCCCCCTAGCATTTGTGTGTTCTCACTTGAAGAATAGTAGTCAATCAGTAGTAGTCAATTTATAGATAGAATCACTACACTGCTGTCCTTTCTGTCCTTGGACTGGAGTCAGCTTCTGGTAATGCATGTAGGTTCAGTCATTGTAGAACTGGTAATGCTCAGTCTGTCATCTGACTCAAGGATTAACATTGTATTCTCTCAACAGTCTGTAACCTCTCCTACCTTACCTAGCTTCCAGAAGCTGATCTTTGAGGACTTCTCCCATGTTTGAGGAGGTGGTGCTGCAGTCTGTCACCAAGGACATCATGATGGGTGAGTGGTGGACACTGGACACGTATGGAGACCTGTAGCAGTGCGTGGATAAAATAATTGGGGAAACCATGCCCCCCTGACAAAAAAACATATAACAACCTAAACTGTATGTTGTCATAGCTGTGTTTTTTGCTGTAAATTCATATGCCTTTTGATTGTGATATATAGGCCTTAAGGCAAAGACAATAAGAAAACAGTGGCAGAATCAATTCAACCACACATAGCGTGATAGCAACCTCTGTCCGGTGAAGTCCATGACACATATCGCATGTAATAGACAGTTACATGACCTACAGCATGGTCAAGTTAATGTTTAAGACATTTTTGGACCACTAAACAACTATTGATTTAGAACCACATAGAGTTACCGCAAGTTGCAAAGAAAACAGGAGCTGCCTCCACTATTCCAGCACCATTTAAACTTCAACATTTCAACATCATCAAATCACCTCTTCTTAGTCTAAAACAGTGACAATTAAAAGATTCCAAAAAACAATTTAGTCCAATCAACAGAAGCTAAATATGATGTGACTGTCCATGGTTCTGATTTCTGTTTGCGCTTGTGTGTGACGGGAGGCCAAATGCTCGCTGGATTCCCTTGCATTTAATACTATGTGCGGCAACAATGTCACTTGTTTGGACCAGACAGTATCAAATAGATGGCCTACATGTAGAGAGACAGAGGGGCGCTGCACCCGGATGTCCATCATTCTGGTGTGTTTCCATATCTTCCAAACATCCCACAATATCTCAAAAAGCTGTTCATTATCAGTTCTGACTCCGAGTCATCTTCTGTCACTGAGACCTGGTGAAGTAACATCATGTGTGATCTGGTCTTACCCTCCACTTCACAATCACCATCTCCCTTCCCACTTAATCTCTTCTTGTTGTATCCACTACTCAGTAGTGTAGTAGTGGCTTTGAGAGGCTTCTCTATATCTCCGCCCCCTTTCCAAAATGCATGCTTGAAGTCTTTCCATGATTTATTTTCTCTCCTCAGGACCTCTGATGCACTCCGCGTGTCCCACATTTTCTCCAGCAGAAAGCACTGGGAGCAGAAACTCACCCAGCAGAGATCAATTTTATTCAAACCCTGGAAAAAAAGCCCACTCTCTGAGCTGAGAAAACAACTAGGTGAAATACTCATTCTGCTGGAGCAGCGAGGCCTCCGAGCTGTCAGACACATATTTGGGCACAGTGAGGTGTTGAATGGACCTAATCATTACTCATCTCCTCCAGTGATATGAAGTATATTGTCTAAATCACAGGTCTCCTCAAAGGCCCTGCTATTTTCTTGCTCAGAATACAGGAATCTTGATGTGGAAACTGGATTTTGGCGTTGTTATATTTTTTTATTTTTTTAATTTTTTTTAATTTCACCTTTATTTAACCAGGTAGGCTAGTTGAGAACAAGTTCTCATTTGCAACTGCGACCTGGCCAAGATAAAGCACAGCAGTGTGAACAGACAACACAGAGTTACACATGGAGTAAACAATTAGCAAGTCAATAACACAGTAGAAAAAAATGGGCAGTCTATATACAATGTGTGCAAAAGGCATGAGGAGGTAGGCGAATAATACAATTTTGCAGATTAACACTGGAGTGATAAATGATCAGATGGGCATGTACAGGTAGAGATATTGGTGTGCAAAAGAGCAGAAAAGTAAATAAATAAAAACAGTATAAAAACAGTATGGGAATGAGGTAGGTGAAAAAGGGTGAGCTATTTACCTATAGACTATGTACAGCTGCAGCGATCGGTTAGCTGCTCGGATAGCTGATGTTTGAAGTTGGTGAGGGAGATAAAAGTCTCCAACTTCAGCGATTTTTGCAATTCGTTCCAGTCACAGGCAGCAGAGTACTGGAACGAAAGGCGGCCAAATGAGGTGTTGGCTTTAGGGATGATCAGTGAGATACACCTGCTGGAGCGCGTGCTACGGATGGGTGTTGCCATCGTGACCAGTGAACTGAGATAAGGCGGAGCTTTACCTAGCATGGACTTGTAAATGACCTGGAGCCAGTGGGTCTGGCGACGAATATGTAGTGAGGGCCAGCCGATAGAGCATACAAGTCGCAGTGGTGGGTGGTATAAGGTGCTTTAGTGACAAAACGGATGGCACTGTGATAGACTGCATCCAGTTTGCTGAGTAGAGTGTTGGAAGCCATTTTGTAGATGACATCGCCGAAGTCGAGGATCGGTAGGATAGTCAGTTTTACTAGGGTAAGCTTGGCAGCGTGAGTGAAGGAGGCTTTGTTGCGGAATAGAAAGCCGACTCTGGATTTGATTTTTGATTGGAGATGTTTGATGTGAGTCTGGAAGGAGAGTTTGCAGTCTAGCCAGACACCTAGGTACTTATAGATGTCCACATATTCAAGGTTGGAACCATCCAGGGTGGTGATGCTAGTCGGGCATGCGGGTGCAGGCAGCGATCGGTTGAAAAGCATGCATTTGGTTTTACTCGCGTTTAAGAGCAGTTGGAGGCCACGGAAGGAGTGCTGTATGGCATTGAAGCTCGTTTGGAGGTTTGATAGCACAGTGTCCAATGACGGGCCGAAAGTATATAGAATGGTGTCGTCTGCGTAGAGGTGGATCAGGGAATCGCCCGCAGCAAGAGCAACATCATTGATATATACAGAGAAAAGAGTCGGCCCGAGAATTGAACCCTGTGGCACCCCCATAGAGACTGCCAGAGGACCGGACAGCATGCCCTCTGATTTGACACACTGAACTCTGTCTGCAAAGTAATTGGTGAACCAGGCAAGGCAGTCATCCGAAAAACCGAGGCTGTTGAGTCTGCCGATAAGAATTTGGTGATTGACAGAGTCGAAAGCCTTGGCGAGGTCGATGAAGACGGCTGCACAGTACTGTCTTTTATCGATGGCGGTTATGATATCATTTAGTACCTTGAGTGTGGCTGAGGTGCACCCGTGACCGGCTCGGAAACCAGATTGCACAGCGGAGAAGGTACGGTGGGATTCGAGATGGTCAGTGACCTGTTTGTTGACTTGGCTTTCGAAGACCTTAGATAGGCAGGGCAGGATGGATATAGGTCTATAGCAGTTTGGGTCCAGGGTGTCTCCTCCTTTGAAGAGGGGATGACTGCGGCAGCTTTCAATCCTTGGGGATCTCAGACGATATGAAAGAGAGGTTGAACAGGCTGGTAATAGGGGTTGCGACAATGGCGGCAGATAGTTTCAGAAATAGCGGGTCCAGATTGTCAAGCCCAGCTGATTTGTACGGGTCCAGGTTTTGCAGCTCTTTCAGAACATCTGCTATCTGGATTTGGGTAAAGGAGAACCTGGAGAGGCTTGGGTGAGGAACTACGGGGGGCGGAGCTGTTGGCCGAGGTTGGAGTAGCCAGGCGGAAGGCATGGCCAGCCGTTGAGAAGTGCTTATTGAAGTTTTCGATAATCATGGATTTATCGGTGGAGACCGTGTTTCCTAGCCTCAGTGCAGTGGGCAGCTGGGAGGAGGTGCTCTTGTTCTCCATGGACTTCACAGTGTCCCAGAACTTTTTGGAGTTGGAGCTACAGGATGCAAACTTTTGCCTGAAGAAGCTGGCCTTAGCTTTCCTGACTGACTGCGTGTATTGGTTCCTGACTTCCCTGAACAGTTGCATATCACGGGGGCTATTCGATGCTATTGCAGTCCGCCACAGGATGTTTTTGTGCTGGTCGAGGGCAGTCAGGTCTGGAGTGAACCAAGGGCTGTATCTGTTCTGAACATGAACGGAGCATGCTTATCCAAAATGGTGAGGAAGTTACTTTTAAAGAATGACCAGGCATCCTCAACTGACGGGATGAGGTCAATGTCCTTCCAGGATACACGGGCCAGGTCGATTAGAAAGGCCTGCTCACAGAAGTGTTTTAGGGAGCGTTTGACAGTGATGAGGGGTGGTCGTTTGACTGCGGCTCCGTGGCGGATACAGGCGATGAGGCAGTGATCGCTGAGATCCTGGTTGAAGACAGCGGAGGTATATTTGGAGGGCCAGTTGGTCAGGATGACGTCTATGAGGGTGCCCTTGTTTACAGAGTTAGGGTTGTACCTGGTGGGTTCCTTGATGATTTGCGTGAGATTGAGGGCATCTAGCTTAGATTGTAGGACTGCCGGGGTGTTAAGCATATCCCAGTTTAGGTCACCTAACAGAACAAACTCTGAAGCTAGATGGGGGGCGATCAATTCACAAATGGTGTCCAGGGCACAGCTGGGAGCTGACGGGGGTCGGTAGCAGGCGGCAACAGTGAGAGACTTGTTTCTGGAGAGAGTAATTTTCAAAATTAGTAGTTCAAACTGTTTGGGTATGGACCTGGAAAGTATGACATTACTTTGCAGGCTATCTCTGTAGTAGACTGCGACTCCGCCCCCTTTGGCAGTTCTATCTTGACGGAAGATGTTATAGTTGGGTATGGAAATCTCTGAATTTTTGGTGGCCTTCCTGAGCAGTGAGCAGTGAGTAAAACAAACTTAGGGAGGAGGCATCTGATGTTGACATGCATAAAACCAAGACTTTTTCGATCACAGAAGTCAACAAATGAGGGTACCTGGGGACATGCAGGGCCTGGGTTTACCTCCACATCACCCGCGGAACAGAGAAGGAGTAGTATGAGGGTGCGGCTAAAGGCTATCAAAACTGGTCGCCTAGAGCGTTGGGGGCAGAGGATAAGAGGAGCAGGTTTCTGGGCATGGTAGAATATATTCAGGGCATAATGCGCAGACAGGGGTATGGTGGGGTGCGGGTACAGCGGAGGTAAGCCCAGGCACTGGGTGATGATGAGAGAGGTTGTATCTCTGGACATGCTGGTTGTAATGGGTGAGGTCACCGCATGTGTGGGGGGTGGGACAAAGGAGGTAACAGGGGTATGCAGAGTGGATCTAGGGGCTCCATTGTGAACTAAAACAATGATAACTAACCTGAACAACAGTATACAAGGCATATTGACATTTGGGAGAGACATACAGCGAGGCATACAGTAATCACAGGTGTTGAATTGGGAAAGCTAGCTAAAAACAGTAGGCGAGGCTAATCAGCTAGCACAACAAACAGCAGGTAAAATGGCGTTGACTAGGCAACTGGGCCGACAGATAAAACAAACAAGCAGAATGGAGTACCGTGATTAATGGACAGTCCAGCGTGCGTCAGCTATGTAGCCAAGAGATCAGTGTCCAGGGGCAGCGGTGGATGGGCAGGGAAGCTGGGCTGGCGAGTGTTATCCAGGTTTAAAAAAAAAAACTAACAATGACTAAATAGCTTGTAGCTAGTTAGCTGGTTAGCGTCTGGAGGTTCTTGAGTGTGTCATAAAAATAAAATAAAAATTAAAGGTGATAGCGATTCCGTATCACAGTGGGTGAGGCAGGTTTCCGGAAGGTATAAACAAAATAAAAATCAAAGAGAGATAGAAAGTAAATGGGTTCAGAGTGTTTGGAATGCAGTGAGCCAGATGGTTAGCAGGCCTGTGCTAACAAGCTAACAGTTCGTAGGCCCGGGCTAGACAAGCTAGCCGTTAGCAGGCCGAATTAGCAAGCAGGGAGATAGCGAGGGCTAGAGAGCTAACCTTTGGGGGACGTCGCGATGGGGTGAGTCTGTTTATTCCTCTTCTTGCGGTGACATCGACAGACCGGTCGTGGGCCCGGGTAATTGTAGCCCAGGAGTATGCTACAGGAGCTCTAGTGCGCTGGGTGAGCTGGAGACACAGCGTTTCAGAAAGCTCGCGGGCCTTGGCCAGCAGATGGATCTTTGGCGATGTCGCAACGAAAAAGCCTGTTGAAACCACCTCGGACGATTATGTCGGCGGACCAGTCGTGATGGATCGGCGGGGCTCCGTGTCGGCAGTAAAGGGTTCAGGCCAATTGGCAAAAGAGGTATTGTTGGGCCTCTTCGGCTAGTCGGGAGATGGGCTTAGCTCAAGGCTAACTGTAGCTTGTTTTGGGACAGAGACGTTAGCCAGGATTAGCCACTCGGATTGCAGCTAGCTAGTTGCGATGATCCGGTGTAAAGGTTCAGAGCTTGCGGTAGGAATCCGGAGATGTGGTAGAGAAAGAGCAGTCTGATATGCTCTGGGTTGATGTCGCGCTGGTGTCCTAGTTAGCTTTGAAGACCGCTAGCAATGGCTAACTGAGTACGAGCTAGTAGCTAGTTAGCTGGCTAGCTTCTGATGGTGGTTCCGGTTCTAAAGTAAAGTATAGAAAAAGCAGATCCGTACCACATTGGGTGATGCGGGTTGCAGGAGAGTATATTCAGCTCTAGTTTGAAAGTGAGATTAAAATATGTACGAAATATATACAGAAAAAAAACGAAGAAAACTATATTTACACTAGACAGGACGGGACAAGACAAAACACACGTCCGATTGCTACGCCATCTTGGAAGATTACATTATATGCCACACAGATTTTTTTTTGAAAAGGCATATCAGTGTAAGGCTACAGTTCCCTTCAGCGCTACAGAGGTAAGCAATAGGGCATCTATGCCTGATGCTTATCTACCTGTAGGAAGGCTGCCAATGGAGGGGGAATTTAGATGAATAGTGCCAATGACCCTGAGGTTGTCAGACTCCTTACTGGACACTCACCACTCCTCTCATCAGCATATCACCATGGGCAATCAGACAGAGCAGAGGGAATTCCCTCTCTGCTATTGGTGGGCATCTGCAGTATGTGATCGTATTGTTCCTGAGAGTCATCCATATAAATTCTAATGGGGGGGACACAATTGGCATATTTGGCTCTTAGGTTGTGTTTACACAGGGAAACCCAATTCTGATCTTTATTCCACTAATTGGTCTTTTGACAAATAACATCTTTTCACATACGATTTCAGAGCTGATCTGACTGGTGAAAAGACAAATTATTGAAAAAATAGCAGAATTGGGCTGCTACACTATAGCCATCGGGATGTCTGGCATAGCCATGAACCGTTGAGGAAATGCTTCTACTAGCTAGCTAAATGCATTGACTAGCTAGACTTACAATGTAAACATAAGCAACTTGTGAAATTACAGGATATTTTAGTACAACCACTAACAACAATTTAATGAGTACTTGTTAAAAACTGGACCATAAAGATTATTCTTCTGCTCCTCTCTGCTCTCAAACAAACATGCTCTGTGTGGCAGGTAAAGGCTACTCACATTATCTTTCTATCCTCACTTATTCACAGTGTACAGTACTTACATAAGTGAAGTTGGTTTGTTTTGTTTTCTAGGTCTGGAAGGAAAAATGTGCCCTATGCTTTAAATCTAACAAGTGAAAATTGTTTCCAGAATTGTTTGCTGATTGCTGATTTACTGCTTGTGTCATGTTCTCAGTTCAGTCCAGGACAATCAAGTGACTTCTTCACAAAGCCACAAGGCCACCCTCGTCCATGCTTTGCAAATATCACCTACGGATTATATTACATTTTGGGGTTGTTTCAGAGAAATTATCTGGTACTCTCCTTCTCGAAATTGAAGGTGAGATAATTACAAGCATTTAGCGAGCAATGTTTGCAAGTACTTAAAATGAGGGAATGTGAATCAAGAGATGTATGATGGACCGTAGGTTAAGACCTCCAATTCCTTACAAATAGGACCTTAGGATGAGGTTATTTCAATTAGCTGCAAGACAAACTCCGTAAACGGTTCAAATGTATAAAAATACTCCTCGATAGCATAGACAATAAAGTGTGGTCAGCGCTGTTTAAGAAGGGGCATCTCTCCAACTCAATTAATAATGGAAAATTATTTCAGCACTAAGCTGCGTGACAGGCTTGCTTTGGGAAATGAAACATGTAGGGTGATAATAGAGAAGACCGAGAAACTCTCAGTGTAAAAGTTGCCCTTAATCTCATTAAACAAGTCTCTTTGCTCAAAGTCTTTTTAGTATTCTGCTCAGTTTGCTCTAGTCTAGATGGTCCGCAGCCCCACATTAAAAGCATGGGGGATAATCCTGGAGATTTTTAAGCATTATTTACACTACATTACCTATTTGCTTAGCAGACAGAGGCTTAGAAGCATGGCTCAATGATTGATCCTTCTTTTACACCTGGGTATTACGGAAGCTTCCTCTGCGGTACCAGAGTATTGAGGCATGGGCCGGAAAGCTACTGTGGTATTCTAGACCATGACTGGCCATGTTGACAGAAATTCAACTGAAACATAAGATGAGGATGAGTGAGGTGAAGTGTAAGTTTGGAAGGATTGAGTGGCCATAATGGTATGAAACCTAGGTTAGGTGCAGTATCTGGTAAGTACACTTTGAGATTGCACTTATTTGTAGTTGTCGTAAAAAAATAATATACACTGCTCAAAAAAATAAAGGGAACACTAAAATAACACATCCTAGATCTAAATGAATGAAATATTCTTATTAAATACATTTTCTTTACATAGTTGAATGTGCTGACAAAAAAATCACACAAATTATCAATGGAAATCAAATGTATCAACCCATGGAGGTCTGGATTTGGAGTCACACTCAAAATTAAAGTGGAAAACCACACTACAGGCTGATCCAACTTTGAAGCAATGTCCTTAAAACGAGTCAAAATGAGGCTCAGTAGTGTGTGTTGCCTCCACATGCCTGTATGACCTCCCTACAACGCGTGGGCATGCTCCTGATGAGGTGGCGGATGGTCTCCTGACCTGGACTAAAGCATCCGCCAACTCCTGGACAGTCTGTGGTGCAACATGGCATTGGTGGATGGAGCGAGACATGATGTCCCAGATGTGCTCAATTGGATTCAGGTCTGGGGAACGGGCGGGCAAGTCCATAGCATCAATGCCTTCCTCTTGCAGGAACTGCTGACACACTCCAGCCACATGAGGTCTAGCATTGTCTTGCATTAGGAGAAACCCAGGGCCAACCGCACCAGCATATGGTCTCACAGGGGGTCTGAGGATCTCATCTTGGTACCTAATGGCAGTCAGGCTACCTCTGGCGAGCACATGGAGGGCTGTGCGGCCCCCCAAAGCATGGCCACGCCACACTATGACTGACCCACCGCCAAACCGGTCATGCTGGAGGATGTTGCAGGCAGCAGAACGTTCTCCACGGCGTCTCCAGACCCTGTCACGTCTGTCACATGTGCTCACATGTGCTCAACCTGCTTTTATCTGTGACGATCACAGGGCGCCAGTGGCGAATTTGCCAATCTTGGTGTTCTCTGGCAAATGCCAAACGTCCTGCACGGTGTTGGGCTGTAAGCACAACCCCCACCTGTGGACGTCGGTGCTCTCATACCACCCTCATTGAGTCTGTTTCTGACCGTTTGAGCAGACACATGCACATTTGTGGTCTGAGAAGTGGTCTGTGGTCACCACCTGCAGAACCACTCCTTTATTGGGGTTGTCTTGCTAATTGCCTATAATTTCCACCTGTCTATTCCATTTGCACAACAGCATGTGAAATTTATTGTCAATCAGTGTTGCTTCCTTAGTGGACAGTTGGATTTCACAGAAGTGTGATTGACTTGGAAATGTCCCCTTGATTTTTTTGAGCAGTGTATATATATATATACATACACCCTTTTATGCGTGAGTTCCAAATATCTCTAATGGTCGCCTCAGTGTGAGTTTTTTTATGCACATGATGTTAGAATGTTCTCTCCATTCCAGAATGTGATTGTTACGCAACAGTACATTTAATCTGCGCTGCCCTCAAACCAAGGCACAGTTTGGATTTTTGAGGTGCCCAAAGTAAACTGCCTGTTACTCAGGCCCAGATGCTAGGGTATGAATATAATTGGTAGTATTGGATAGAAAACACTCTAAAGTTTCCAAAACTGTTAGCATAATGTATGTGAGTATAACAGTACTGATATAGCATGGGAAATCTTTTTGGAGGTGACACCATTTAAAATGCCTGTCTATGGGGAAATCAATGGAAATCCTCCCAGATTGCAGTTCCCAGGGCTTCCAGTAGATGTCAACAGTCTTTAGAAAGAGTTTCAGGCTTGTTTTTTGAAAATTGAGCTCGAATTTGTAGTTTTTCTAAGTGGCTCCCATTTTGACTGTAGTGTTTGTAGCGCGTTCCGGTGACGTGCGCACTTCGTTATTTATCTCCGATAATGAACATACTATTCTCGTCTTTAGGAAAATGTTTTGATATTTTAAATGTTTGTCTAGCTTACATAATATAATTTAAAGGTATGCAAAAGGTTGTCTGTAGTAGAATAAATATGGCAAAAACAAATTTAGACATTAACAAATGCATTTGAACAGCTTTCAAAATATGTTTTTACATGGTGTGGGAGTGCCAAGATGGAGGCACAATGGCTTCAACAGTACCCCCTATCGGTCATTTAGTGTATATACAAATTGGAATTTCCTCCTTAGTGAACACAGCACTCAAGTTAGATTTTAGTGAAAAGGCACAGCACACAGTCAAGTTAACTACTAAATGGCTGAGGCTCAAGGCAATTTATACAAATGGAAGCCTTCCCCTTTAAACACACAAAGATTAAAATATGTTAACGAATGTAGTGCTTTACCTGACTGGCCTCCAAGTTGCCACACCAAGAAACAAACAATATACTTGACTTTAATACCTTACCAAGATCATCAAAACAACATGGCAGCTTGGAGTCCAGCACTGACTCTCCCTGACCTGGCTTGGCTTGCATCCAGAAAACTCTATGGCCTTTTATTAATTAGATTTCGTCATTCCTGCGTCCTCTCTCCTCAATCCTCTCTTTCCTCCTTTTGAAAAACTTCAAAGGTAATTGAGGAGAGTGAACAAGGATGGAAATGTCCTTGCTTGAAATGAGACGGTCCTTCTCCATTCGCGCTTCATTAGGCAAATTATATTTACAGGGGTGGATCCAAAACTAAATGTGTAAATTCATCAAAACAGATTAAGTTAGTTGTGCAATACATGATAAAATAAAAAGTAGCATATTGTTTTTAAATGTGTGCATGTTTTTATCCTCTGACAAAACAGCTGATTCAAAGGAGGCGTGGCAGATTTCAAAACTCTTCCGTGTAGGATACACATGAGGATCCTTGATGAACGGTGGATATATCGAGGAGGGGAGGACCCTCATCCGTTTGCATACAATCAAATGTACACGGCTAGACCACTTATCGGTTTGTGGGTCACAGCGGAGAGTGGAAGGAGGACAGTTTTTGCCCAAAAGAGAAGCTCCCCATGTACTCCTCTTTTATAGGGAGGGGTACCGATGCACTCAATCACCTTGTTACCTAGAAACAAGCAAACAAACACAATCAATCCCAGAGCACATTCAACACAAATGCAAACACTACCAGTAACAGTACTGTTTAAAAACTTTTATTGTTTCAACTTATTCTTTGAAGATTGCCTCAAGTATTAATGGCTATAAACAATGAAATGTTCTAGTTATACTAACCTACAACAAATGTTTTCATAGCAATAACTAGACTCTATTTTCAAATACTCTAACTTACAATGAAGTTATTAAGTAGACTAGACACTGCACTCAGTTATATCAACCAACCAACAGACCACTTTAACTACAATGACATTCTCAGTAACAGTTACAAAAACTTTTGACAAGTCACTTTCTTCTAACATGTGGTTCTTATTTACCTTCGTTGAATGTACTAACTGAAGTCGCTCTGGATAAAAGTGTCTGCTAAATGACACATTTAATGTAAAAAAATGTATTGTTGCAAAGCGTGGTGGGTATTATTCTAATGAGGTCCTTTTTAGTCAATACAACTTATGTTGCTTCAGTAGATTTGACTTCATGGATGTGAATTTCAAGTTGTGTAAACACATTGTTTTTTGCTAATTTGAAATAAACTGGAATTAAAGAAAAAAGTCAAATTACCCTGTTACACTTTTATCATGTAACATCATATCCCCAGTGACTGTACGTACATACCACACCAAAAGCCATGGACTATAGGTAACATCCACACTGAGCAAAAGGTTACAGCTGCCGCTTTCAAGGAGCTGGACACTAATCCGGATGCTTCTAAGAAATCCTACTATGCCCTCTTATGAATCATCAAACAGGCAAAGCTTCCATAACGAACAAAGATTGAATCCTACTACACCGGCTCTGACGCTAGTCGGATGTGGCAGGGCTTGCGAACTATTACGGATTACAAAGGGAAACCCAGCTGCGAGCTCTCCAGTGACGCAAGCCGACCAGATGAGCGAAATGCCTTCTTTGCTTGTTACAAGGCAAGCAACACTGAACAACGCATGAGCGCACACTCTCCGTAGCCAATTCGAGTAAGACTTTTAAATGAACTGTAACTCAATAAAATATTTTTAAATGTTGCATGTTCAGTTTATATTTTTGTTCTGTAGTGTTTGTTCTGCTTGGATTGCGTCCTACCTGACAGGTCGCTCCTACCAGGTGGCGTGGCGAGAATCTGTCTCCTCACCACGCACTCTCACCACTGGTGTCCCCCAGGGCTCTGTTCTAGGCCCTCTCCTATTCTCGCTATACACCAAGTCACTTGGCTCTGTCATAACCTCACATGGTCTCTCCTATCATTGCTATGCAGACGACACACAATTAATCTTCTCCTTTCCCCCTTCTGATGACCAGGTGGCGAATCGCATCTCTGCATGTCTGGCAGACATATCAGTGTGGATGACGGATCACCACCTCAAGCTGAACCTCGGCAAGACGGAGCTGCTCTTCCTCCCGGGGAAGGACTGCCCGTTCCATGATCTCGCCATCACGGTTGACAACTCCATTGTGTCCTCCTCCCAGAGCGCCTCCCAGAGCGGTGGCCCGTTCCTGTAGGTTCATGCTCTACAACATCCGCAGAGTACGACCCTGCCTCACACAGGAAGCGGCGCAGGTCCTAATCCAGGCACTTGTCATCTCCCGTCTGGATTACTGCAACTCGCTGTTGGCTGGGCTCCCTGCCTGTGCCATTAAACCCCTACAACTCATCCAGAACGCCGCAGCCCGTCTGGTGTTCAACCTTCCCAAGTTCTCTCACGTCACCCCGCTCCTCCGCTCTCTCCACTCACTGGCTTCCAGTTGAAGCTCGCATCCGCTACAAGACCATGGTGCTTGCCTACGGAGCTGTGAGGGGAACGGCACCTCAGTACCTCCAGGCTCTGATCAGGCCCTACACCCAAACAAGGGCACTGCGTTCATCCACCTCTGGCCTGCTCGCCTCCCTACCACTGAGGAAGTACAGTTCCCGCTCAGCCCAGTCAAAACTGTTCGCTGCTCTGGCCCCCCAATGGTGGAACAAACTCCCCACGACGCCAGGACAGCGGAGTCAATCACCACCTTCCGGAGACACCTGAAACCCCACCTCTTTAAGGAATACCTAGGATAGGATAAAGTAATCCTTCTCACCCCCCCCCCCCTTAAAAGATTTAGATGCACTATTGTAAAGTGGCTGTTCCACTGGATGTCATAAGGTGAATGCACCAATTTGTAAGTCGCTCTGGATAAGAGCGTCTGCTAAATGACTTAAATGTAAATGTAAATGTGTTAGGTTCTATTTCTCAGAGTAAAAAAATCAAAAACACAAAAACCTTTTCACACAAGCACTGATATTTAACCCTTCCTCCTCCTCTCCTCCTACACATATGTACAGACATTGTATATTTACTGCTCCGCAGGAAACTAAGTAATACGTCCATAAACTTTTCTTTCTCCCTTAACGTGATCTGACTTGACCTCGACCCCTTCATCACTAACACATAGCTCTCTCCCCTTATCAATGCCTGCCACATGTGATTGCTTCCCTGCACTCAGCACATTCCAAGCTTAATTGCACACACTATATACCTTCCTCCTACAGATAACCATTAACTTCTGGTGTAGACACTAACCCTAAGCACTCAATAATTCAATAGGATACCTAATATAATGTAAACATTATACATTACCCTCTCTCCCTCAGTGACATGAATAAATATATTTAATATTCTCAGAAGCCAACAGTATACATCATCCAATTTGTATGTAATTGTATGATCAAGTAATCTGTATGATACCAAACATCCTCTAATTCGTACGATATTGCACATCCATTATTCCATTCATAATGTAACCTAACGTAACATTTCAAACTAAATGGAGTGTCACAGATTTACATACAAAATAATACTAATTGCTCTGAGACCACGTTGCATAAACACATATCTCTGCCTTGTAATTAAGCAGCCTAAGAACAGGGATCGATTGGGGCATTGCTATGGATGAAGAGGACGAGGCTGCCCACTAATTATAGCCTCACTGGGACAGAGTAAAGCATAAAAACTGCAGGATACGATTACATGACTGGTTCAAAGCAGATAAGGCGTCTGTAAAATCTTAGAGACACAGGCCCAGAGGTATATGCTGTGAAGCATCTGAGGGAGACAGCAACTAAAAAAATACACACACACACACAAAGAGAAAAAAGGGAACACAATGCCTACTCACAAAACACAACACTGTAGAAACAGAAATGTACAGTAATTCTTCACATAGCAATTCTTCACATAGCAAAAAAAAAAAAATACATGGAGAGATACAAACAGAATCCACACAAAAAGACACAGTACATAACAAAAATAGAGAAAAATGAGACCCTGTAGCCTACTGAGAGACAAACTCAAACAAAGACTAAAACTGATTAAGTTTAGAGCAAAAGGTCATTTAGTTTTGTACCGACTGATTGAGAGAGAAAATCAGCCCTGAAGACCACTGCAGACAAGAAATTGATCAAGAATGGAAAGGCTGTGGGGAAATAAAGTAATGAACTACTACATAGGCATTCTGTATCTTCATGCTCAACAAACAATCCAGTGGAGTTCCCATCTTAGTTATGACAGACTCTAATGAACACAGCTATTTGTATTTAGTTGAGTAATGCAAGAGGTTAAAACTTCTTCGGGATCGGTGTCCCTTCCACGGGACGGTTGAGCTAACGTAGGCTAATGCGATTAGCATGAGGTTGTATGTAACAAGAACATTTCCCAGAACATAGACATATCTGATATTGGCAGAAAGCTTAAATTATTGTTCATCTAACTGCACTGCCCAATTTACAGTAGCTATTAGAGTGAAAGAATACCATGCTATAGTTTGAGGAGAGTGCACAATTTTGAACATGAGAAGTTATCAATAAACAAATTAGGCACATTTGGGCAGTCTTGATACAAAATTTTGAACAGAAATGCAATGGTTCATTGGAGCTGGGCTGGAAAAATACATTATGGCCTTCCTCTTGTATTTCAACAATGGTACAAAAAAAATACACAATTATGTTTTTTTCTTTCTTTGCATGATCTTTTACCAGATCTATTGTGTTTATATTCCCCTACATTCCTTTCACATTTCCATAAACTTCAACGTGTTTAATTTCAAATGGTACCAAGAATATGCATATCCTTGCTTCAGAGCCTGAGTTACAGATAGCTTAGATTTGGGTATGTTATTTAAGGCGAACATTGAAAAAAAGGGGTGGATCCTCTTAACCTCTTAGGCCGCCCCATCCCGCATACGGGATCGTGACTACAGCCTCAAGCTCATTACCATAACGCAACATTAGCGATTTCTGAAAATTGCAAAATAAATGAAATAAATATGCCTGTCCTCAAGCTTATCCTTTTCTTAACAATCCTGTCGTCTCAGATTTTCAAAATATGCTTTAGAACCAGAGAAAATCAATAATTTGTGTAAGAGTGGTGATAGCTAGCTTAGCATTTAGCGTTAGCATTTAGCACGCAACATTCACAAAAACCAGCAAAGGGATCAAATAAAATAATTTACCTTTGAAGAACTTCAGATGTTTCAATGAGGAGACTCTCAGTTACATAGCAGATGTCCAGTTTTTCCTGAAAGATGCTTGTGTAGGACACAACGTTCCGTTTTGTTACTATGCATTTGGCTATTGAAACTAACCGAAAATTCAGTCACCTAAACGTCGAACTTTTTCAGAATTAACTCCATAATATCGACTGAAACATGGACAACGTTGTTTGAATCAATCCTCAAGGTGTTTTGTCATATATCTCTTCATTGAAATGCCAGTCCTAGAAGCGTGCATTCTTCTCTGATTCGGATGGAAAAATACTGGGACCTGACTTTTGCGCACCAATTTCCACGCAGACACCATGCGGGACACATGGTAATTTTAGGCTCTTATGGCCAATCTTCCAATGATATGCCTACAAATACGTCACAATGCTGCAGACACCTGGGGAAACGATAGGAAGTGTCCGTTCATTCCTGTGGCATTCACAGCCATATAAGGAGATCATGGAAAACGTGCCTTCATAAATCCTGTTGATTTCCTGGTCACTCAAACATCTTGGTTTTGCCTGTAGATATTGTTCTATGGCACTCACAGTGAAAATCTTTGCAGTTCTGGAAACGTCAGAGTGTCTTCTTTCAAAGCATAGTCGAGCATCTTTTCGTGACAAAATATCGCGCTAAAAACGGGCACGTCTTTTTATCCAAAAATGAAATACTGCCCCTAGAGTTCTAACAGGCTAAGAACCGTCTGTCAGCATTGCTGTTGGTCCAGAAAAGCTATATTACTCACCGGTAATATTGTGAATCGCAACCCATTTCCCTCCTAATGAAGAATATCCACTTGAGTGGAGATAAAGAGGGAAAGAAAATCATATCTTTTGTTGTGTTCTGCAGGCACGCTTGTCACTGCAGGAATGCTGTGCTTAAAATGCTATTTGAGTTTCCATTATCGAACCTTTAAAACTTTTCAAGTTTACGTTTTTAAAAATGTTGTTCTGAAGTTATCAGTAAAGAAAAGTTTTAACAAGCATTTGGTTGAAGAGATGTCACCGTGTTCCCATTGGAATTGGAGCCTTGTCTCAGTCTTCTTGCGTGTTTCTAGTTAGGTCACACTGCCACTGGAAAAAGGGGCCCTCTAATCAAACCCTTTCATCTTTACAATTGGATATGCATGACATTTGCTGGTGGTAAACCAAAACGTTTGGAACTGTTCCTGCACTTTCTACATTATATTTTATTACTAACATTCTCTCTCTCCATGCACAAATGCCAGCATACACATGGGAGAGTTGGGGCGGGGTAGTGGGGGCAACAATAAACAACTTATCGGAAGGTAATAAGTCTGTGGTATTCCAATTGTATATTCTTTGTCACGTGTAAAATAATGCTTTGCAGATCAAGTTGTTTTTGCTGATCTAATGGTTGGTGGCAGCCGTGTGGTTACATCTGAGTGAATTAGGATCTGGGGGCTGAAACTTCACTGCCTGCCTGCCTCTCTCCTTCTTCTCTCTGCCTCCCTCTTTGCCTCCCTGCCTGCCTGCCTCCATCCCTGCCTGCCTGCCTCCATCCCTGCCTGCCTCCCTCCATCCCTGCCTGCCTGCCTCCATCCCTGCCTGCCTCCCTTCATCCCTGCCTGCCTGCCTCCATCCCTGCCTGCCTGCCTCCATCCCTGCCTGCCTACACACAGCTCACATGGAATCCTGTGGACTTCAACCTGAGACAACCTCACTGTGCACATGATCAAATCAAATTTAATTTGTCACATGTGCCGAATACAACAGGTGTAGACTGTACCATGAAATGGACACTACAACCCCTTTAAAAAAATTCTGCAATGTTGGCTAAACAAATGAACATGATATCAAATAAACTAAGGCAAGAAAAAAAGTAACACAATAAAATAAAAAATAACGAGGCTATATACAGGGCAGTACCAGTACTGAGTCAATGTGCGGTGGTACAGGTTAGTCGAGGTAATTGAGGTAATATGTACAGTACCAGTCAAAAGTTTGGACACACATACTCATTCCAGGGTTTTTCTATTTGAACTATTTTCTACATTGTAGAATAATAGTGGAGACATCAAAACTATGAAATAACATAGTAGTAGTAAACAAACTAATCTAAATATATTTTAGATTCTAGTGTCACGCCCTGATCGGTTTCACCTGTCCTTGTGATCGACTCCACCCCCTCCAGGTGTCGCCCATCTTCCCCATTATCCCCTGTGTATTTATACCTGTGTTCTCTGTCTGTTGCCAGTTCATCTTGTTTGTCAAGTCAACTAGCAGTTTTTGTATCAGCTCCTGCTTTCCCCAGTCTCTTTTCTCGTACTCCTGGTTTTATACCTTACCTGTCCTGACACTGAGCCCGCCTGCCTGACCACTCTGCCTGCCCCTGACCCTGAACCTGCCTGCCATCCTGTACCTCTGCCCCACCTCTGGATTCCCAACCTCTGCCTGACCTGACCCGGAGCCTGCCTGCCAAACCTTGTGCCTTTGTCCCTGTTGCTGTAATAAACATTGTTACTTTGACACAGTCTGCATCTGGGTCTTACCTTTATCGTGATATTTTGATTCTTCAAAGTAGCCACCATTTTCCCTGATGACAGCTTTGCGCATACTTGGCATTCTCTCAACCAGCTTCATGAGGTAGTCACCTGGAATGCATTTCAAGTAACAGGTGTGCCTTGTTAAAAGTTAATTTGTTAATGCGTTTGAGCCAATCAGTTGTGTTGTGACAAGGTAAGGGTGGTATACAGAAGATAGCCCTATTTGGTAAAATACCAAGTCCATATTATGGCAAGAACAGCTCAAATAAGCAAACAGAAATGACAGTCCATCATTATTTTAATAAGACATGAAGGTCAGTCAATCCCGAAAATGTCAATAACTTTTCTTTAAGTGCAACTTTTCTTCAAGTGCAAGTTTCTTCAAGTGCAGTCACAAAAAAACTGTGATGAAACAGTAGCTCTCATGAGGGCTGCCACAGGAATGGAAGACCCAGAGTTAGCTCGCTGCAGAGGATAAGTTCATTAGAGTTACCAGCCTCAGAAATTGCAGCCCAAATAAATGCTTCACAGAGTTCAAGTAACAGACACATCTCAACAACAACTGTTCAGAGGAGACCGGGTGAATCAGGCCTAATTGCTGCAAAGTAACCCCTACTAAAGGACACCAATAATAAGAAGAGACTTGCTTGGGCCAAGAAACACGAGCAATGGACATTAGACTGGTGGAAATCTGTCCTTTGGTCTCATGCTTTGCTGGTGATACAGTCTGTGATTTATTTAGAATTCAAGGCACACTTTAACCAGGTGGGCTACCACAGCATTCTGCAATGATAAGCCATTCCATCTGGTTTGCACTTAGTGGGGCTATTATTTGTTTATCAACAGAACAATGACCCAACATACCTCCAGGCTGTGTAAGGGCTATTTGACCAAGAAGGAAAGTGATGGAGTGCTGCATCAGATGACCTGGCCTCCACAATCACCCGACCTCAACCCAGTTGAGATGGTTTTGGATGAGTTGGACTGCAGAGTGAAGGAAAAACAGCCAACAAGAGATCAGCATATGTGGAAACTCCTTCAAGACTGTTGCAAAAGCATTCCAGGTGAAGCTGGTTGAGAGAATACTAAGAGTGTGCAAAACTGTCATCAAGGCAAGGGGTGGCTTCTTTGAAAAATCTAATATCAAAAATATATTTTGATTTGTTTCACACTTTTTTTGTTACTACATGATTCCAAATGTAGAAAATAGGAAAAAAATCAAGAAAAACCCTTGAATGAGTAGGTGTGTCCAAACCTTGGACTGCTCCTGTACATGTAGGTAGGGGTAAAGTAACTATGCATAGATAATAAATGGCGAGTAACAGCAGCATAAAAAAGGGGGTCAATGCAAATAGTCAAGGAAACCTTTGGCTAATGGCTTAGAAGCTGTTATGGAGCCTTTTGGACCTAGACTTGACACTTGACACTTGACACTTTGACACTTTGGTACTGCTTTCTATACGGTAGCAGAGATAACAGTCTATGACTAAGTGGGCTGGAGTCCTTGACAATTTTTAGGGCCTTCTTCTGACACCACCAAGTATAGAGGTCCTGGATGGCAGGATGCTTGGCCACAGGGACGTACTGGGCTGTACGCACTACCCTTTTATTTTTATTTTACCTTTATTTAACTAGGCAAGTCAGTTAAGAACAAGTTCTTATTTAAAAGAAGGAACAGTGGGTTAACTGCCTTGTTCAGGGTCAGAACGACAGACTTTTACCTTGTCAGCTCTGGGATTCTATCTAGCAACCTTTTGGTTACTGGCCCAACACTCTAACCACTAGGCTACCTGCCGCCCCTCTGCAGCACCTTGCGGTCAGATGTCAGGCAGTGTCCATACCAAGCAGTGATGCAACCAGTCAAGATGCTCTCGATGGTGCAGCTGAAAAACTTTGAGGATCCGATGCCAAATCTTTTCAGTCTGCCCTCTTCACGACTCTCTTGGCGTATTTGGACCATGATAGTTTGTTAGTGATTGTAGACACCAAGGAACTTGAAGCTCTCAACCCGCTCCACTACTGCCCCATTGATGTGAAAAAAAGAGCTGATCATGAACTACAGGAAAAGGGGGGTTGAGAACTCCCCCATGAGTTCTCAACCCCCCTTTTCCTGTAGTCCATGATCAGCTCTTTTGTCATGTTCATGTTGAGGGAGAGGTTGTTGTCCTGGAACCACAATTCCAGGTCTCTGACCTCCTCCCTGTAGGTTGTCTCATTGTTGTCAGGCCTCCCATCGTTGTGTCGTTAGCAAACTTAATGATGGTGTTGGAGTCTTGCATGGCCATTCAGTCATGGATGAACAGGGAGTACAGGAGGGGACTATGCATGCACCCCCGAGGGTCCCCCATGTTGAGGATCAGTGTGGGAGATGTTTTGTGGCCAACCCTTACCAACTGGAGGCGTCCTGTCAGGAAGTCCAGGATCCAGTTGCAGAGGGAGGTTTTTGGTCCCAGGGTCCTTAGCTTAGTGATGAGCTCTGAGGGCACTGTGATGTTGTAGCAAACATAATTCTCACGTAGGTAGTCCTTTTGTCCAGGTGGGAAAGGGCCGTGTGGATTGCAATGGAGATTGCGTCATCTGTGGATCTGTTGGGCCAGAATGCAAATTGTAGTGGGTTTAGGGTTTCTGGGATGATGGTGTTGAAGTGAGCCATGACCAGCTTTTCAAAGCACTTCAGTCATTTAGGCTGGGAATACAGATGTGAATCTGTTGGTCACATACAGTGGGGCAAAAAAAGTATTTAGTCAGCCACCAATTGTGCAAGTTCTCCCCTTTAAAAAGATGAGGCCTGTAATTTTCATCATAGGTACACTTCAACTATGAAAGACAAAATGAGGGAAAAAAATCCAGAAAATCACATTGTAGGATTTTTTATGAATTTATTTGCAAATGATGGTAGAAAATAAGTATTTGGGCAATACCAAAAGTTAATCTCAATACTTTGTTATATACCCTTTGTTGGCAATGACAGAGGCCAAAGGTTTTCACACACTGTTGCTGGTATTTTGGCCCATTCCTCCATGCATATCTCCTCTAGAGCAGTGATGTTTTGGGGCTGTTGCTGGGCAACACGGACTTTCAACTCCCTCCAAATATTTTCTATGGGGTTGAGATCTGGACACTGGCTATGCCACTCCAGGACCTTGAAATGCTTCTTACAAAGCCACTCCAGTCGTCCTGGTCCCTTTGTAGAAAAACAGCCCCAAAGCATGATGTTTCCACCCCCATGCTTCACAGTACTTATGGTGTTCTTTGGATGCAACTCAGCATTCTTTGTCCTCCAAACACAACGAGTTGAGTTTTTACCAAATAGTTATATTTTGGTTTCATATGACCATATGACATTCTCCCAATCTTCTTCTGGATCATCCAAATGCTCTCTAGCAAACTTTGGACAGGCATGGACATGTACTGGCTTAAGCAGGGGGACACGTCTGGCACTGCAGGATTAGACTCCCTGGCGGCGTAGTGTGTTTCTGATGGTAGGCTTTGTTACTTTGGTCCCAGCTCTCTGCAGGTCATTCACTAGGTCCCCCCGTGTGGTTCTGGGAATTTTGCTCACCGTTCTTGTGATAATTTTGACCCCACGGGGTGAGATCTTGCGTGGAGCCCCAGATCGAGGGAGATTATCAGTGGTCTTGTATGTCTTCCATTTCCTAATAATTGCTCCCACAGTTGATTTCTTCAAACCAAGCTGCTTACCTATTGCAGATTCAATCTTCCCAGCCTTGTGCAGGTCTACAATTTTGTAGACCTGCACCAGCTCTTTGACAGCTCTTTGGTCTTGGCCATAGTGGAGTTTGGAGTGTGACTGTTTGAGGTTGTGGACAGGTGTCTTTTATACTGATAACAAGTTCAAACAGGTGCCATGCCAAGTTCAAACAGGTAACGAGTGGAAGAAGTTACAGGTCTGTGAGAGCCAGAAATCTTGTTGATTGTAGGTGACCAAATACTTATTTTCCACCATAATTTGCAAATAAATGTATTAAAAATCGTACAATGTGATTTTCTGGATTTTTTTTCTCATTTTGTCTGTACCTATGATGAAAATTACAGGCCTCTCATCTTTTTAAGTGGGAGAACTTGCACAATTGGTGTGGATCAGAAAATCTGTCTGTCTGGTGTGACCACCATTTGCCCAAAACTTGGATTAATCCTTGAAGAGCACACTTCTTCAGCATGCCAGAGGCTATCGAAGGTGAGCATTTGCCCATTGAAGTAGAGCACGTAGATGAGCTTCCCTGGGACAGTTTCTGTGCAGGTTCATCAGCTGTTCATCAGACCATCCCGCAGCTGAAGAAGCCAGATGTGGACGTCCTGGGCTGGCATGATTACTCGTGGTCTGTGGATGTGAGGCCGGTTGAACGTACTGCCAAATTATCTAAAATGACGTTGGAGGCTGTTTAAGGCAGAGAAATGAACATTCTCTGGCAACAGCTCTGGTGGACATTCATGCAGTCAGCATACCAATTGCGTACTCTGCGCACTCCCTCAAAACTTGAGACATGCATTCGTAAAGTACTCAGATCCCTTGACTTTTTCAGCATTTTGTTACATTACAGGCTTATTAAAAAATTTATTAAATAAAAAAAAATCATCAATCTAAACACAACACCCCACAATGACAAAGCGAAAAAAGGTTTTTAAAAGTTTTGCAAATTTATAAAAAATGAGAAACAGAAATACCTTATTTACATAAGTATTCAGACTATTTGCAATGAGACTGGAAATTGAGCCCATGTGCATCCAGTTTGCGTTGATAATTTCCTTGAGATGTTTCTACAACTTGATTGGAGTCCACTTGTGGTAACCTCAATTGATTGGATATGATTTGGAAAGGGACAAACCTGTCTATATAAGGTCCCACTGTTGACAGTGCATGTCAGAGCAAAAACCAATCCATGAGGTCAAAGGAGTTGTCCATAGAGCTTCGCATCGAGGCACAGATCTGGGGAAAGGTACCAAAAAATTGCTACAGCATTGAAGATCCCCAAGAACACAGTGGCCTCCATTATTCTTGAATGGAAGAAGTTTGGAACCACAAAGACTCTTCCTATAGCTAGCCGCCCGGCCAAATTGAGCAATCGGGGGAGAAGGGCCTTGGTCAGGGATGTGACCAGAACCTGATGGTCACTTTGACAGAGCTCCAGAGTTCCTCTGTGGAAATGGGAGAACCTTCTAGAAGGACAAGCATCTCTGCATCACTCCACCAATCAGGCCTTTATGGTAGAGTGGCCAGACGGAAGCCACTCCTCAGTAGAAGGCACATGACAGCCTGCTTGGAGTTTGCCAAAAGGCACCAAAGGACTCAGACCATGAGAAACAAAATTCTCTGATCAGATAAAACCAAGATTGAAGTCTTTGGCCTGAATGCCAAGCGTCACATCGGAAGGTAACCTGGCACCATCCCTACAGTGAAGCATGGTGGTGGCAGCATCATGCTGTGAGGATGTTTTCAGCGGCAGGGCCTGGTAGACTAGTTAGGATCAAGGGAAAGCATGGTACAGAGAGATCCTTGATGAAAACCTACTCCAGAGCACTCGGGACCTCAGACTGAGGTAAAAGTTCAACTTCCAACAGGACAACGACCCTAACCACACAGCCAAGATAAATCAGGAGGGGCTTCGGGAACAAGTCTCTGAATGTCCTTGAATGGCCCAGCCAGAGCCCGTACTTGAAACCAATCGAACATCTCTGGAGAGACCTTAAAACAGATGTGCAGTGACACTTCCCATTCAACCTGACAGAGCTCGATAGGATTTGCCGAGAAGAATGGGAGAAACTCCCCAAACACAGGTGTGCAAAGCTTGTAGGGTCATACCCAAGAAGACTCGAGACTGTAATCGCTACCAAAGGTGCTTCAATAAAGTACTGAGTAAAGGGCCTGAATACTTATGTAAATGTCATATTTCAGTTGTTTTATTTCAAATTTGAACAAAAAAAACTACGACGTAACAAAATGTGGAAAAAGTCAAGGGGTCTGAATACCTTCCTAATGCACTGTATGTGGCATTGTGTTGTGTGACAAAACTGCACATTTTAGAGTTGCCCTAGTATTGTCCCCAGTTTGTTGATAAGCCACACCTGTCCAGGTGGATGTTGTGTCATTTTTAATTAAACATTTTTTGGTAGTGTTAGGGTTGCGTAAATTCGAATCTGGTATCAGGATAAATATAACAATGAGTCACCGATTTCATACTATGTATTTTTTATTAGCTAAGTAATAAATGGCAAATGCAACTTTTGTATATACGGGCTCACTGTAATACCACGCAGGGCAGAACAGAGAACTGACAAGATGTATGTAAACAGTATTCTTTATACTGTGATAGACAGTTCCAACCCGTCTGTTGGCCTATCACAGTAGAGGCTGGGCGTGGTTTAAACGTGCTCAGCCTATTGCAGGCGCTCAGGCGGGTCCCCGCCTCTTGGCGCTTCTGTTGATAGATGTAACTGTTGCTGTGAAGAACATCCATGCGCTCATGCTCCATACCGTTATCGCGCACCTGGCTCCTGTTATCTAACAAAAGACCGCTTGTTCTGCAACCCCACGCTCTGAATGTGCCCCCCACAACTCACTGCATGGGTGCTGTCTTCTGTATTTTTCCATCATGAGAAAGGCCCATGGTCCTGAAGCTTTTAACAATGTTTCAAGTCAGCTATGTCGCATAACACATACATACATCCACACAAGCCAACAGCAGATAATATTCAATCATATATATGGTAATGGCTATAATATAAAACACAGGATCCAACAGTAGTAGGTCAGCTTTAAAGGAGATATCCCTATTTTTTTCCCACATTGTGGAAACTTGGCGATTTCCAACAAATTTTTCAACAACTCTCCCCCTCCCTCCCCCGCACCCTTTCTAAACAAGTTTAGCGTCACTCCCTCGTTGCACTCTCTCCCTTTCTTTCTAAAATGTGTGGATTTGTTTACATTAGGCACAGCTAGCTAGCCAGCAATTGCATACAGCTACAGCAGCAGTCTACTAGCTAACCATTGGACACACAGAATGTAGAGGTAAAATATAACGTTAAACTCCATAAAGTTTTGGTATTGTAATACCATATGGAAATCGTGAACAATTTGTCAAGTTTCCGTGATGTGTTCATTCGGTTCCCTTGCTAGCCTTGCTAATGTTTTATAAACCAAAGGTAGTTTGATACAATTGCAGCTACAGCTAGCTGCAATATTTTCAACCTTGTGAAATTGTAATGTCCAATGTATTTCACATGGCAGGACATCTAATATCTATCTAACGTCATTCATTATATGCGCAGGTTGCATTGGACAATGTTGATGGCAGTCAGACAAGCAGGACAAGAGGGAGGGGCAGATTCTGGCAGCCGAGAGACAGAAATGAGGATGAGAAGAGGCATTTAGCTCCCCGACTTGATAGAATGGCTGCCACACAGGTTTGTATTATGTTGAATATGCCAATAGATTTCACAAAAATACAGTATTTCTCCTTGAATAGGTTAGTATGACAGAATAATTGTTGGCTTAATAAATGTTGGCTTTTGGTATTTCTTCACACATACTACATTCAAGTGTATTTCTCCACACATATTACATTCAATAGAAACATTTTGCAACAGAAAGTAGTGCTTGAATTGGCTTTGAATTAATCGTAGACCTTGGCCATACATATGAGAAATATCACATTCTGTTTTACTGATAGTAGGCTACAGTGGTTCCTCAATTAACATTTTTGAGATTAAGCCACGGAATTTAGAGGTAATTTGTGGTTTAGTATGTTACCCTGCGTCACTGCCTCATTGCTCCAGACCACCACAAAGTGGAGGTATGAGCACTGATTATGCTTTTGGAAGCTGTGAAAAAACAAAACAATTATATTCCATAAGTTCCTAAAATATGTGTTGACTGAATATAAGCAGCAAGTGATGTCTGCTAAATAATCAAGTTGATGGAATATCTAGACCTAGATCTATGAACACTTAAAAAACAAGAGTCAGGGTGTCACGGCTGTTGAAGGATGAGGACCAAGGTGTAGCGTGGTGAGCGTACATTTGACTTTATTTAAGAAATGACGCCGACAAAACAATACAAAACAAACCGTGAAGCTTAACGCTATGTGCCATCAAATAAAGTTAACTTCCCACAAACACAGGTGGGAAAAAGGGTACCTAAGTATGGTTCCCAATCAGAGACAACGTTAGACAGCTGTCCCTGATTGAGAACCATCCGGCCAAAACATAGAAATAGGAAATCATAGAAACACAAAACATAGAATGCCCACCCCAACTCACACCATGACCAAACCAAAATAGAGACATAAAAGGATCTCTAAGGTCAAGGCGTGACACAGGGTTAATGCTTTGTGTATATTGGTTATCCTGACCTATGTGCCATGTATTATAGTCTCTAAAAGGAAAATATTACCACCATCTCTTGCGCATGTCATTTTCCTTTCATAATTCATCCTTATTTACAAAGCGGTTATTATTATTATTAACATGGCATTATAATTATATTAAAAGCCCCTTAGATATTCTCACAGACCAGTTTTTCCCTGACGAAAAATGCCCTTAGATATTAATTTAGAATCCTCCAATCCTCTAAACGTAATTATTGGCGGAGAGTCAAGCATAGGTGGAGTGTCACGGATGTCGTAAGAATGGAACCAAGGCGCAGCGGAGGTTGAGTTCCACATATTTATTTAGCAGGAGAGCGACCTGCTCAAATTATATGAGCAAAAAATTCCAAATATCATTTGGAATGGCAAGCCAGACAAAATTAAAAAGGACGCCTATTGTTTCACCCCATGTTCAAGAATGGCCTTTTCGCCTTTTATCAGATTACAACTGCTCACTTTTGGTTATTTGAAACAAAATCATCTCCAAAATATAATTATTTTTTAAACAAGGATTTTAAAATGAGATTGTGAACTGTGCAAACAGTGCTTCCAGTCTGAGAATGAGAATGGTAAATGACTGTATTTAATACATTGGTATACAAAAGAAGCCATTCACTATTAGCAGGATAATAGACTCCTGCCTGGAAGGAGGGAAAGGGGTCTATAGTATGGTCAATTTCTCAAGCCAAGACGTCTTGATGGCCTTCACCAGTTCATCTTTGCTTGTACTGTAGGCTTGGCAGAGTTCCGGATTAATGTTTTCAGTTGATGCCAAACAAATTCGATCTGGTTTAAATCAGCAGTCCTACAGGAGAATCAGGAGATTTAAATAAAGATGTGTGCATCTGTTCACTCAGGAATTCCTCCTCATGAAGCTGGATGGTGCAGAGAACAGGGAGGTGGTGAGACTGATGTTTCAGCGAGAACCAGGGATAGTTTTGGATGTCCTACAGATTCACCTGCGGCGGAATGGTGAGCCACCACCTGCACATGTACCTGGTGCACCTGTGTAAACTGCAGGGAGATGCCCACAGACAGAGAGAGGAAGTGTTGCGGTCAGGGACCAGACCTCTGTGTAAGCCAGCTGCCACATTTTGCCATTACTGCCTAGACGACGGATATTTACGTTTGCACAATCGTTATAGGGTTCACATGTTGGCAGTGACAGATGCAGCAGAGCCTGGACACGACGCCCAGGAGCAACGGCATGCTGCCTACACAGAGTTTGTGATGTGTCTGCATGGTGCCCTTGGTGCAGGCAACCAAGTTGTCATCCCCAGTTGCTGTGTTTGGAGAATCAGGGACACTTTCCCTGATCCCCATTCACAGTGCACTGGTTTCCACACTGGGCGCTAGGATTCTCAAAGTGTGTGGCATGATAACATACTCGTGTTATTCCCAGAGTGTCCATTGCCAGACACTTATTGGCATGATATTAGTATGGCAACATGTCACTTGTTGTGAACAGAACACAACCCCTCTCTCAGTTTGCATTTTCAACACACAAACACCTGCCAGGTGCATCTTTAGGATATCAAAAACTGGTTGTTAGTTTATTTCTCACCCAAAAGTGTCATCACTGCACTTTCTCCCAGCACAACAATGTTTAAATGGGAAAATGTCTGATTTTATTTATAAATCTGAAAGTGAGCTTGAATAAATAATAATTTTACAATAGTTTGTTTGCATATTTGTTTTGTTATGGATATAAAGTTTCAAAGGTAACATTTGACACATTTTTAGTTCATGTCCTATATTGAAAATTGGTTACCATTGACATACTCGTACGGTTCAAATGTCACCCTCAAAATAAAAGTTAACGCCAATGATAACTTACTCCATGCCTTGCTATTCATGATGTCATGGGATGTCCAGTGAAATAAGACATAAGACAGAGGTGTGAAATTATTAGGTTAGTGTACCGATATTCCAAAGGAGTTTAAGATATAAAACACATAACATGGACAAATTTACTCAATGACATATTTAAAGTTGAAATCAGCAAGTCGTCCATGACCCCAGCAGGCTTCCCCCACTTCTTGTGTTGTTTATACAGTGCCTTCGGAAAGAATTCAGACCCATTTACATTTACATTTAAGTCATTTAGCGACTTACAA